>NC_068991.1:65082425-65085594 GCF_001194135.2 Octopus bimaculoides
GTATCAAAATTGAAGATTGTTTGATGTAAGATTTTAAATGATGACATGACAATAAAGTGTGCATGTGTTTGTGAACACATACATATACATATATATATATATGTATACATTCAAAGAATTAGGTCATATTGAATATGAGAAATATAGCAAATATATGTTTATCATTGCCAACTTTTAGCAAAATAAGAATAATTTTTTAAAAAAACTTACAGAATACTTTCTATTATAGCATAGAAAGATGCTCGCAAGCCCAAATCAGAATGTTGGGTGTGTAACATAATTTGAAAATAGTTCTTTACGCGAGGTTTTACATATCTTGTTTCATTGGTAAACATCTCTGATGAAATGGGATACAATTTGCCATTACCTCAGGTACAGACTTTCACTCATATTGCATGCTCTCTCTCTCTCTCTCTCTCTATTCTGCATGGCTATGGAAGTATCTTACATATGTTTTTGCTTTATGAAAACTTCTAACATATGTTTTAGGTGTATGAGTGTATGTATGCATGAGTGTGTGTGACCATTGTACACACTAAAGTATATGATGGTCTCCAATGAGAAATACTTACTATTTATTAGATCAGAAGTACGTTTCTTTACCTTTCTTTTTTTGTTTCTTTTTTTTCTTTTTTTGAGCATATTTCCACACAAGATTAGCACCTGATATAGATATTTGATACTGCAGCCATCTATTAATATTTTCCTTTTAAATCCATTTTCAATTCCTCTTAATACTTCCATTCTCTTAGCCTCCAGAGCATCTGCAACTTGGAGTGCACATCCATCACCTAAACATCTGGATAGGTAACGGAAATGCTGAACAGGCAACAATGAGTCAGTTTTCCGTCTCCAGCCTTAGCGGTGAAATCCAGACAAAGCATTCCACTGCTGGACATGTGACATCTAGTTCAGACAGTTTACAAATGCCCTGGTGACCATCCAGAGAGAATTTAGTCAGCTTAAATGCTTATATGGTTTAAACATTGTTACCTTAATCAAAGCACATTATTTTACTTTGTATAGTGAACTGATCAATAGCCGACCATAACCAAATACGAGAAGACTATTCTACAACACCAGGTAGGTTATTTTTGTCTTTTATCTTTTACTATGCTGGGGCATCACCTTGAAGGGTTTAGTTGAACAAATTTGCCCAAGTACTTATTTTTTTAAATCTGGAACTTATTCGATCAGTTTCTTCTACTGAAGTGCTATGTCAGAGAGACAACCAATACTGGTTGCCAAGCAGCTGGGGGAGGGGGCCAAACACAAACACGCACAGTTGTATGTATGTGTGTGTGTTTCTATGTACCACATCCTAGGATGGATGAACAAGGATAGTTCTTATAGATTTGGATAACTAAAATTGTTAAGTTTTCAGCTGCATGATTCTTTCTAATGCTTACCTATAGCCATCACAAAGTCCAAGTACAAACTACATTCAGCAGAGTAAATTTAAGCAACAACAGACAATAGTTGTATCAAGTCTTATCTTTACCCATGTAGAGTCATTTTCTTTGCTTCTGTGTGTGTGTGTGTGTGTGTGTGTGTGTGTGTGTGTGTGTGTGTGTGTGTGTGTGTGTGTGTGTGTGTGTGTGTGTGCATGCGTGTGATCTGACTGCAAGTTCTCCCAAGTTTAATCAATATTTTAAAACAATACTTTAAAATTCAAATAAATTCCAACAGCAACTGTCAATAATAATAAGGCGTTGTATGACAAACAGCATGACACTGTTTGATGAAACAAAGACAAATGTAACAATGATAAGCTGTAAAATGAAAAATATTTATGAAAAGTATAGCCAATGTTAATAAATTTTAAGTTATTTTAGGGTTTTATAAGTTACAGTGAAAAGAATAGAAATAAAAAATTATATTAAAAAAATTTTTTTTTTTTTTTTTTTTAATATCTAACGGGGTAGTGAGTTACAAAGCCATGCAGACTATTTCACCAAAGCCAAAGAATGGTACCAGCAAAGCAGAGACGTAAGCTTAAGAACATGTAAATATTTTTAATATAGTAAAAATGAGTGAGGAATGGATCAGATTAAATAATTATGTTATTGATGGTAGCTTATTTAGGAAGAGTTTGTGTAGTGCTAAGCACTGATAACCACTGTGCTGGTGTAGTGTTGTGTGCAGTGTTGTACAGATCAGTGTAACAAGCAAAAATGTCTGAGATACGTTTAGTTTCTTTGATATTTTGTCTATTACTGGTTCAGATTGATTTTTGGATTGTTATGAAGGCAGCTTCCTCATAAGTTGAAGTTTACATACTTTTTCCTGTATGTATTGCATGTAGTAGTTTCAAGCTAAATCTTAAAACCGAATAAGTCTATCTCTCCTGTTATACAACAGATTGCTAGAACAACTTTAGTAAAGAGAATGAAATATAGCAAGGAACAAAAAACAAATATAGCAATTTAGTCGCTTAAAAAAAAAAAAAAGTGGGGGAGGGTGGATTTAGTTTCAGCAAGAAACAGAATTCATTAAACAAGTGATTCTATTCACCTATGAGAAAAACAATGTGTGCTCCAACAAAGAACAGTGTGACAGAATAAGGGGTAAGTTATGTTGTTAATTGAGTCCGTTAGAGCGAGCGACCAGCATGCTGTTTGGATGAGACACCATTACCCCTAGTTGATTTAGTGTTCGTTGAGTTCTTAGTCCGACCACCAGAGGGTGCTGAAGCAGCAGTTGCAGAAGAAGGGCAGGATGGAGACGTACTCCTTGGTGATGGAATACGACTACGGGTAGTAGTGGAAGGAGCTGACTTTTTAAGTTTAGTGCAGCTGTTTTTACCATATTTGGAGAGAGGCTTTGGTGATGTGCTCCGTTTGACCGGGCTTTGCATGCGACCAGAGTGCTGAGCAGATATATCAGCAGGCGAGCTTTGGGTCAAATCCATTGTTGACCAACTTCGGCGAACAGGACGTGTAGGGGTTTGGCACCCAGATCCAGGCTTTCCTAATAGCAGGTAAAATTGGCAACAGTGATCAGTGCTAGACAAGGAAGGATTGATTAACAAATAAACAATAAAAGTAATGAAATGCTTCTTTTTTTTAATGGAATAACTTATAATTCAAATCTTTCAGAGGGAGTGATTCCAAGATTTTCCACTTCCATTCTTCATAGACAGCTTCTTCCATATATATATATATATATA
>NC_068991.1:65085910-65086685 GCF_001194135.2 Octopus bimaculoides
AATATATAATAAGTAGGATCAATAGAAAAGGTACTCCTCCAACAGGAGGTAAATATCATTTAATATACACACCATTTAAATACAAGATACTATTAGTTTCATGCTCTGAAAACACATTAAATTGGCAGATTTATATACCATGCTTTGTGCCTCCAAACAATCCTTCAGTCTCAAATACACAACATGGCTGGTCTCATTCAAAAAGGCAAGAAAGGAAGCACAAGGTATGACACCAATTTATTGTTTCCACAGTATGAAACTAATGGTAGCTAGTATTTAAAGATTGCGTATATTAAAATGATATATGTGTATATATATGATAAAGTGGAAAACATTCAAGATGGTTTTTACAAAATATGCTAGCTTTTCTAAAATTCCACTTTTTCCTCCAATGAGATTTCCAGATAAATTATATAGAGAAATAACAAAAGAATTACATTGACATTATGATAATATGAACAAAAATATGTTCTCTATACATTCATGCAGATAAATTTTAGGTCTTCAGATAAAACTAGAAATAAAAAGTTTAGCTGAAAGAAAAAAAAAATCATTTAGGGTTGGTGGAAATACATAAAATTCTTTTTTTTTTTTAATTGCATGAATTCATGCAAAATTGATTAGAGCAAAGTAGAACTTAGTACAAGGACTTAGCTTCTTTTCTACAACAATACTGTTGCAGTTCATTGGACATTAGACAAGTGAATGTCTTATTTAATTATATAAAAGTATCTGTGAATTACTGATTGCTCCTCCTGTATCATAAACCTATATT
>NC_068991.1:65087048-65097026 GCF_001194135.2 Octopus bimaculoides
GTATCCATCGGGAATACACTGCTTGTCAACCACTCAAGATGGAGTAATACTGAATGCCATGCATCATGATTATCATATGTTTCAAGTATATTTTATAACAAATTAAAAAAAAAAAAATCATTAAACATACTTTCACATTCAAGAATGTCTGATAATCATGTATTGATGCATGTTTTGTCAGAAAGTCCAATGCTGTTTGCTAACTTGTAGCTATACACAAGCTGTATATACACAACCATCAGCAAATCACAAAGGAGCCTGCAATTTTTTTTTTTTTCCGATGGGAGTCCAATATCCCTGAAACTACGGTGAGAGTTTGAAGCTCTTGTTTATAACTATGTAAACAAACTGTTTGCTGATTCCTGCTTGCATCTGCCAACTGATAAAAAAATCATCAGATGTAAAGTGAATAGCAACAATCAAAACAATGGCTGGCATATTTATTCTTAATATATTCTGGCAGTTTCAAATGTGAATATGCTAATCACTGTGGCATTTCAATGCATTTTCATGAAATCAAAGCTAGAATTTTCCAAACATGCATGGTTCCCCAAGTGATAGCATCAATTACAAGGGAGATAATCAGTTTTTCATACTATGAGGCAGGATTGCAGAGTTCAGTCTAAACACTGGAAGAAGAATTCACATACTGTGACACAGAAAAAAACAACTTGGTGACATTAGAGGTTTCTTAGACCATCTAAGATCTCAGTACTATTGATCTTTACCATTCTCTCAGCACTGATACAAACAAATGACACCCTAAATTTAGGTACTTCAGTACTCAGTGTTGAATTCAAATTCTATATTCACCCCTGCAGAGTTAGATCGCAAGGGTTGAGTCAGTTCATTAAATTTATACACACTACAGTCTTTAATTTATTCCTCCTTTTGTCAAGTCAAAGCAATTCTTATTTTTATTATTACAGAAAGTATTGGAATACAACAATCTATTTTTATTCCAAGAAACATTTCACTTCAGTAACTAATGAACAACATAAATTAGCCACACACAATTTATTAACAAGTGGAACTGGGACAGGGCCCATAACCATTGCAATGAAAGATCATCATGGTCTGAACTGGTTCTTCTTCAGACTTACAGCCACCTAGACAGGTCAAGGAACCATGTCCTTGGCAATACTTGCATCTTTTATTTAGCTGCATATCATCATCTCATGGTATGGGTTGAATGGTTAGACAGGATCCAGGAAACTGCAAGGAAGCATCAGTCTCCAAAGTAAGCTTTGACATGGTTTCTACACCTGGATACCCTTCCCAACAGCAACCACTTTACAATGTGTATTGGATGCTTTTTTTCCATGCCACCAAGACTAGTGAAGTCACCAAGTATCTTGCCAAACAGATAAAGGAAAAGAAAAGCCTTCCCCCTTCAACTAAATAGACGTAGGGAGTATTCAAGAAAGGGAAGTAAAAGCTGAACATTAAGTACAAGGGTAAGACACCTGACTGACATGAGTTTGACCCCACCACAAATAATACATCACCCCACTCCTGCAGATTTCAGTCATCATATTTAAAATCAAAGTATACGGGTTCCTAGATTTAGTTAAATGGAGTTTGTTTTTTAAACAGCCATGTGTTTAAATGTTATATTGCAAAATTTTTTTTCTTTCTTCAAATCCTTCCTCCACATCTGATAGAAAAAAACGCCTTTTTTAAGAAAACAAACAAAAAAATTGAAGAAATTATAATCGAATAAAATATTCTGAAAGCCCAACACAATGAAGGACATTAAATATTTTATATATATATATAAAAACACTACACAAAAGCTTACAATAGTTCATGCCAACAACATGAAGAAACTAGAGAAACGACATCAGAATCTGTTGATTACACTTACAAATTGCCAATGGCCAGGAACTACCACTCAGTTCCAATGGCAAGGTCACATCTAAAAACAGATTATCAAATCCCAAATCATTAAAGCTATTTATTACATTTTTACATAATAGATTGTTGCTCAACATAAGTATCTTATCAAAATTCATCAATGTTCACAGGTTGAAATAAAATCTGAAAATCTGAAAAGTAAGCTTAAAACAATAAAAGGACCATGGAGGATTGTAAGCTTAATTTAAGGGATATAGACTCACTATGACTGTTGAAATGACACACAAGAAATTCTTTAAAATGTCCTTTTGATTAGTAAGTTATATTGGAAGATTGGTAACATCAATGGACCATCAGACAAACTACATTGTGGTTTCCAGTTATGTCCCTTTATGTTCTGAATATAATTACTGCACAGATCCACAATGCCTTTCATCTTTCCAACATTGATAAAATAATGCCAGCACTGGGGTTAATATATTTGCCCATATCCTAGAATATGATGTCCTACCTTGACCACACTCCAATGACAAACTATTAAAGGAGAGAACAAAAATATGAAGGGATCATATCCATGACTATTGCAAGCCATCCTAACCTACAACAGTTGATTCTCAGCCTGAACATCCTGCAGGGAAAATGCCAGTGAGGAGGTAATTGTGAGTTGTGTATGAACGCTTGAAACTCCACTCATAGCATTTAAGAACTGGGATATTTAATGCTGGAATATTGGCTTCAAATTTTCGTACAGGGCCAACAATTTTGGGGAAATGTGTAAATTGATTACAATGGCCCCCAATGCTTAGTTGATACTTAATTTAATCAACCTTGAAAGGCTGAAAGGCAAAGTCAACCTCAGTGGAATATGGACTCAGAATATAAAGATGGATGATTTAACACTAGAATATTATTGTCATTTAAATGTCGTTTCAACTGCATTTATAATATTTTCTATTTGTGTTAAAATCTGTATCACTTAGTTCTTTGTACGGCAGTAAGCTGGCAGAATCATTAGCACATCGGAAGAAATGCTTAGTGGAATTTCTTCTGGCTATTTACATTCTGAGTTCAAATCCTGCCAAAGTCAACTTTGCCTTTCATCCCATTGGGGATCGAAAAAAAAAAAATAATAAAGTACCATTCAAGTACTAGGGTCAATGTAATTGACTTGCCCCCATTCCTCAAAATAGCTGGCCTTGAACCCTGCAATGGACAAGTATTCCATCCAGAGGGAATGTTGTGATCACAGTTGCTTAAATGCCATGGAAACTAGCTAACAGGCCTTGTAGGTTCTAGGGCTCAAGAAAAAAAAAAAAGTGAGGCTTGACTAGTTCTGACCCTGTCTCAAGGTTCACAGATCACCAAAGATATATCCACTTTAAAGTTTATTTCCATTAACATTTACACAATTGGGATCTTTCTTTATTCTGCAAAACAAAAATTGCATTCTGTAAAATAATCTAATGTAACATTGATTATTTAGTTGAAAATATTGTCAAGAGGTTTCATAATTTAAATTTATTTGTAATTTCCTTTTCAAACTTTGAAAAAAAAACCCCCAATTTATGCTGAAAAGAAATGCAGTTTAGTTTTATTATTCAATATTTAAACAGTAATTCTCTATAATGCTCATCAATGCATTCTATATATTTAATTATTCACAATATTAAAATATTATATAGGAAAAGAGCAATAGTACTTAAACTGAACTTACATCATGTATCTCTTACTTGTTGAATGACTGAATTAAAAATATTGTTCAAATCCATTCAGTGGGTTTGTTCATTTTTCTTTTCATTTCAAATTGGTATTTAAAATGACTAACATCATTTTCAACCAAATCTTAATTATCAATATTTTTTTCTCATGATTTCATTTAACAATAACTTCACGTCTCTGACATTTAATCTTATATCCAACCTATTTCTAACCCCAGTCATTCCATTTCTTGTTGTCTCTACCTAAATTCAACATACAATCAATTTTTATGATACCCTGAGCTTAACCTTATGTTTCAAAGAATTTTTTAAATAAAAAAAAAAAAATCATAGAAAACTTACCAATATTTTCTTGTCCACTTCGACTAGAACTTGATCCACTTGAAGTTCTCTCTCGATGGTTGTTTAAACGTTCAAATACCTCTTTATCCTAGAATAGTTTCAAAAAATAAAACATATCAGAAATTCAAACAACAATGAACCATTTACCATACCTGGGGAAAAAAAAAAAAGAAAATTAGTAATTAACGACCCTCAAACTAAAATAATTACTGGAAACATGAGTGGTACTATAGTTCCTCCCATTGTGAACTCTCTATATATTCACTTCTAGGATATACAGAATTTAGATTTAGTACCTAACCATTCCTCCATGGAGCATAAGTATTTTCCCCCAAAATATAAGTTCTTTTATTTAAGACAATATAATTATATTGTGCCAATTTGGCAATCTTAAGCCAAATACAAGACAGAACTACTGTAGAAAAAAAGTCAAAGGTTATCTTTGGTGCTAAATGGCAACTGATTGTTACTTAAAATGATTACTGTAATGAATACACTATATAATTACAATCCATCAAAGGGAGAATAATAAATTTTGTCTATTTCTGTTCTACTTTCTTAAACGATGGTACAAATTTTCATATTCGATCTCTCTGAAGAAAACGGATCTTGGTATGTTTCAGCTGAAACTATCTACATATTGTGTTTATTGTATTAGTAAGTGGCTGAGTATTCCACAGTTATGTGAGGTCTTAACATAATCCTCAGACAGAATCAGTGTGGTGCAGTAAAACTAAATTGGACCTTTGAATTCTAGACACAATCCATCCCACTAAGCTTACGTACACTTTCCATCTACACAATCACAAGACTTGGATTGATCTGACACTATTGTGAATAACACCAGCCCAAGATGCCACACCCATTACAAGGTCCAGTTCCTTGTTTCAGTGGGGTGATTTGTCTCAATGCCTCAATGACCCAAGAGCTATGCTATGGAGTGCAAGCTCTTGGTAGGGCCTCTAATACTGGACAGGTCAAAGAGTAGAAGCCAGACTAATATGGGCCACTTCCTCACAGAGATAAAGAAAGATGGGTTTGCATAGAGCCAACACCCTTACCTAGAAAAAAAGCAAAGTTTCTGAAGTATTACTCTTTTACTCTTTTACTTGTTTCAGTCATTTGACTGTGGCCATGCTGGAGCACCGCCTTTAGTCGAGCAAATCGACCCCAGGACTTATTCTTTGTAAGCCTAGTACTTATTCTATCGGTCTCTTTTGCCGAACCGCTAAGTTACGGGGACGTAAACACACCAGCATCGGTTGTCATGCGATGTTGGGGGGGACAAACACAAACACGCAAACATATACACACACATACATATATATATACATATATATGACAGGCTTCTTTCAGTTTCCGTCTACCAAATCCACTCACAAGGCTTTGGTCGGCCCGAGGCTATAGTAGAAGACACTTGCCCAAGGTGCCACGCAGTGGGACTGAACCCGGAACCATGTGGTTGGTAAGCAAGTTACTTACCACACAGCCACTCCTACGCCTATGACAATTGTCTTGATGACAATTCAAAACCAACAAGACCTGGGAGAGGAAGGGGTTAATGCAGTGCAGTAAAACCCAAAAGGAAACTGCAAAGCTAACTCCCCTTCTAACCACCAGGACGGCCCAGAGGCAAGAACAGTGGCTTATGCTCCATATGGATCATATCAAACCTGGAACCTTGTGATTGCAAAATGAACTTCTTTAGCATTGATTAATGCTGTATCAATCTCTCTAGCATCTAAATAAAAAATGTGACAAATATGGAAGTACAGTGGAATGTTTTGTTTTTTTTAATTTGCAACTATTGTTGATGAAAGATTTTTATTAAAACATATTTCATTAACAAACTATAGTTTCTAGAAGTAGCAAGCTGTCTTCAAAACCAACAGGTAATATCAACCAATGAAGCTTCTATACAGTTGCTTCATCTACCAGAAACAGCAGTTAACAATCCCTAAAATTACACTATATTGTCTTCAAAAGAAACCTCCTTGGATAATAGAGTCTCAGGAACACAATATGGAGGTGGGAGTGGGGGAGATAGTATCATCATATTTGATGTTAGAGATCTGCTCTATCAGGATTGATCTAAGGTAAACAACCTCCAAAATATAAATTTCCAATTACTGGAGAGAAAACTAATATTTATATTTAGATGTGATTACATGATCGGTGAGGTACTGAGATATATACATACCCGAGTACGTTTAGGACTAATTTCATTAAAGTTGAGCTTCCCTGGAACAAAGTCAAACTTTCCAAGTGGTTCTTTAGTATTGATCTCTGGTGAAGGTGCTGACTCAGTTTTCCATCCCAACTAAAGGAAGGAAGTAAACAAAGTTTTTTAAATAATCTTTATTAGAGAAATAAGAATATAAACTGTTTAGCTAGTGTTAAATACTAAATTAGTGTTAAAAAGTGTTAAATTAGGGACACTACAGTATTAGAAAATATCTCAAAAGTGATAAAGAACAAAGAAATATAATTTTTATGCTCGGCAGTGAAAAACTTTTGACTCATTTTATACATACATAATTTCTATAAATTCCCTTCTAAGAAATTCTGAAAAAAAATCTTAGTTAAGTACTTGGTATTTAGCTTGCATTGTCTTGTTAGCTTTTACAATTTTCTTTTTTGAATAGCAGCATTGATACAGAGTCTAATTTAAGACAACATAAACACAGAGACTAACTTAGGACAGCATTAATATCATAACGGAGACTAATTTATAACAGTACTACAGTAAAAAAAAATTTACCAAAGTCAACCCAGTAAACAACAGGATACTATATTTCAGAAATATAATGCTCAAAAGATAAATATAAAATATATTTCTGTTTTGTTTATTCAATCATATTTTAAAGAGGAAAATAGTTTATACATTTTATTAAATTTAACCAGTGAGAGACCATTGTTAAATATTTTATTTGACTGTAAAACTGAAGTAAAGAAAATAATGCAGAAACTGGTATGAAATTAAAAGAATTGCAATATTTAATTAACAAATGCGTAAATGAAAGCGGTATTAAAATGTCATGAGAAACATTTTATGTAAATAACATACTTATATTAGCGTATGTGTGTAGTTTGATAGGCATAAACATTAATGTATATATTTTAGTAGGTATGCAATTTAAGTCATACTATGATTTCACATTAGTGTCTGAACAGATGTTGACTTGCGTGAATTGAAGACCACTGAGTAATCATGTGAAACTATCGTATGAACATAATGGGAATTACTAAAATATAAATATAATCATTGCAAGTGAATATGATCATGTACATGTATATATAAATCTAGATATAGAATATATATGTTCAACAACTAAGTACAGATATAATATAGAGTTAAATATAAAAGTTTAATAAACAAAACATATAAACCAATGCTGAAGATGAAAATGGTAGTATTAGATATAAAACAGATATGGTATTAATAGTAAAGAGGAACGGGGTTGGTGGGAAGGTAACTGACAACATATAAATGATGCAAAATACAACATTCACAGCAGCAAAGATATTCATAATTGAACAAAGATGTCATAGATAATAAAAATAAAATTAAATTGTTGATGCTAAACCGGGATATAAGTTGCAAGCAGTTAAATTGCTTCTTGTACATTATATAACAGAATATGCTGTTATCTCTTTAAGTTACATTCATAGTTTAGTTTTATTAATGATATTTTCAAATACTATCAAAGTTTTCTGTTCATACTTTTGGATTAATAAATTAACCCTTTAGCATTGTAACTAGCCATATCTGGCCAAAATATTCTCTGTTTTATGTTCACATTGTCCAGATCTAGCCTCTCACAACTACCCTACAATATCATTCTAAAAATTAATAGTTACATCATCAAAATTTCAAAGCTATAAGGCAACACATGACTCAATCAAAACAAAGTGAATAAATAAGTATTACTTTTGAGAGAATAATGTGAATGCTAAAGGGTTAAAGTACCTATCAAGTACTGGAGTTGATTTAATGAACTATACTGTCTCCCTCACTCCAAAGAGACAAAATACAAAAAAAAAAAAGAATTTTTCTTCCACTCAAAAGAAACATGCAAATAAAACTGATATAAATATTAGTAATAATCCTAAGACTCCTTATCTTCTGCTGCAGTTTATCTTGCAGTTTCTTAAAGCCACCTTTCTCTCATTTACATGAAGCCAATTTTCAATACATAATTTCACTAATTTCTCTGGCTAGCACAACAAAACATTTCTCCTGCAATCTCATTACCTATGTAAACTGAAGTTTTCAACTCGTTAGATTACATTACATATGTAAGACCTTATTGTACCGGAATTTATAGTTTTAACAGCTAATCTAAAAAGGTCACTTGTAAAGAAACAATTATTTTTTTATTTTATCTTTAAAACTACAATTCACCACTTACAAAAACAAGACATTTCTTTGTATAAGAGAGTAAAGGTTCTGCAGGAGACAAAGGATTTTATGAACTTCAATCCACAAAAGTTTTCATTCTATTTGAAGCAAAATGTTTGGAAAGAGCAGCCAAGTTTATGAGCTCCTAGCTTACGATCGTGAGGTTGTGAGTTTGATTCCCAAACTGGGCTGCGTGTTGTGTTCTTGAACACGACATTTTATTTTACGTTGCTCCAGTTGACTCAGCTGTAGAAATGAGTTGTAATATAACTGGTGCCAAGCTATATCGGCCCCTTTGCCTTTTCCTTGGATAAATGGTGCGGGAGAGGGAAGGCTAGTATGCATGGGCGACTGCTGGCCTTCCACAAACAACTTTGTCCGGACTTGTGCCTCGGAGGGTAACTTTCTAGGTGCAATTCCATAGTCATTCATGACCAAAGCGGGTCTCTTCAGGTTAATGAATACCTTGTATGTGTTCATTAACCTATCAACACTGGTGCTGATTCTATTACACCTCAAAGAACCAGGCAATAAAAGTGAAAATAATATAGCCATACTTGGCATCCAATTATTTATATATTAACTTTTGTACTCCACTTAGATGTCTAATCCAGAAAATGATAGATCGTACAGTAAGCATGATTTTTTTCTTCTTATGCAACCATCTACTCTGTTAGCTTTCAACCTTCTACATTCAATCTTGTCGACAATGGTGCATACCACTAAATAGCAGGGAATTTGCTTTATCCATTCTAACAGTTGCCATTGTTTCCAAATAATAGTCTACAGATACCAACTAGACACATATAATTTTATCTTTCAACATGGTAGACTAAGAACCTCTCTTGGTTACTTACATTTTAAACAATACTACACATGGTATTGCTGTGGATGGTGAACATAAAAAGATGAGTATAAAACACCTCACCTACCAGTGAGTGGGCCCTGAAATCAAGTCAATATAACTGGCAGAATACTGAAGAAGAAAATCAGCCTTTATAGCTACTCTCTTTGGATTTGTTGCTGAAATAACTCCAGACTATTTAGTCTGATCAAATGGTTGGCAGTAAGAAGGGGAGCAGCTCTTAAGAGCAGTTTCTATAGAGGAACGTACAATGTATGAGATATTCCCAGGTAGAAGAGACTCCTTTCATAAGAATTAGTGAAACCTAGTATCTACTACTTACTACTTCCAAGTTCTTTTTTGTTTCAGAAGCAGCACGAGCCATGATATCTTTGCTTCTTTGCAAAGGCTGTAAAGAAGAACATGCTGTGTAAGAGGAATACAAACATGCAGTGTAAGAGGAATACAAACATGCAAGTGCAGGAGGAACACAGGAAGAAAAAGGGTTAAAAAAAAAGTTCAAGATTTCGTTTTTCATTGCTAGTCTAAATTAATGGGGGTGAGGGTAATTCACCCACCTCTCAGTCAGTTCTTGATTCCCTTTTCTTTAAGACGCTAATATGTTTGACCCCAACCATCTCCATATGAATATAGTAAGGTGGTAAAAACCAAGAGATTTGATCAAGAACAATATGTAACAGGATACAAAGTCGCATCTATAAGGTTTATGCCTCAGCAACTGTGACTTACATTGAAGTGTCTCTCTCGCTTTTACTGTGTATGTATGTATGTATGTATGTATGTATATATATATA
>NC_068991.1:65097509-65103394 GCF_001194135.2 Octopus bimaculoides
TAAAGATAGTTATGGCTGGTCTATGGGGTAATCCAGGGTTTCACATCCATAAAGCACTCAGTTTTACAGTGTCTCACCAGCTGGTGGTCTATAACCTCTCACTGGTCATTAAGGCCTGATAAGGCAATGTAAAACTAAGTGCTTTACGGATACAAGACCCTGAGTAACCCCATAGACCATCCATAACTACCTTTATCTAAATACTCTATTGCTCTATAACTTAAAGTGTGCTTCTCCTTTGGATTTATGATTTACTGACAATATAAGTGACAAAGTACTTATGCCAGTATATCAACTGCAAAAATTGCATAACTGATTACATGGCAACGCTTACATGCAATGGTGTTAAGAACAGAGTGGCACTGAAATAATTTCAACTCATGATAAAGACGTACTAAATTCATTATTCATCTTCTTACTTGTGTGTGTGTGTGTGTGTGTGTGTGTGTGTGTATGTGGGCATGGCTCTGTGGTCAGGAAGCTTGCTTCCCAGCTACATGGTTTCAGGTTCAGTCCCACCGCGTGGCATCTTGGGCAAGTGTCTTCTGCTATAGCCCCGGGCCGACCGAAGCTTTGTGATTGAATTTGGTAGGCAGAAGTTACTGCCGTGTGTGTATATGTCTGTATGTGCTTGTGCCTCTCTCCCAAAGAGAGAGAGAGAGAGAGAGAGGGATAGCATATGATAAATTCAAATACTTTTTAGCAAGATACAGAAATGTCAAGATGCCATATGCAGAACCCTCAAACATAAGCTAAGGGAGATCAAAAGATCAGGGTTCGACAGGAACAATAAATTTCAGTCAGAATTTGTTGGAGATGAGAGAAGATGCTCATGAGGCAGGTTGAAAGAATAAAATATAAAATACCAATTTAATACCAGGAGAGACATGCCAGAATAGTCCAAATTTTAGTTGGAATGCAAGAGAGAGAGAGAGAGAGAGAGAGAGAGAGAGACAGAGAGAGAGTTGATTTCCCCATGCAAGAGTTGAGGGGATAAAAACTGGTGTTGAACAAACCTGTGTGCTTTGACGGACTGATATATGTGATTGGTGATTAGACAGAACCAGAGAAGGTGAAGAAGGAGTAGGAGTATGCTGCAACAGATATAGCTACAAAGTGCAACAAACTGTGACAGAATTTTACAACATTTAACAACCTTCAATTGGGAGTTGGATGGGGTGGGCTGGGGGTGGGTAGGGGCTTCTCAAACTTAAAGGTGAAAGGCAAATAAAGACACATAAGCAAAAATAATAACAACCAAATATATCAAGAGTGGGACTTCAATAACACATTCTACAAAAAAAAAAAAACACTCTTTACAATCTTTGTTCCCAGGAAGCAAAAGTTTTGTTTTATTATTTCCAACCAATAACATCTACTGGTTATTAGCAGAGTCTTGGCTGACCTGGAAAGGCAATGGGCACTGTCCTACCTTCTCAAGACTAGCAAACCAATCAAATGTGTGTGTGCACACATAAAGAAGAGTGAAAAATGACATTCAATAATATTAGATAAATATATTTGAATCCTAATAAAGAGATATATGTATATTCAATCTCCACAGTTTTATAACTCAGTTGTAAGGTATGTGTGTTGCACATATTTAGGTTTAAATCTAAATCTAAGCATGGAGAACAACATTTGAGACATTTTATTTCATGTCACCTTCCTCTGTCTGTAAGATATTAATACAGCCTTAGCAGTATTTCAGTGAAAGTAGTTTCTGAGACAGAAGTATTCACTATAATAGAAAATACAGGCATGATTTGGTTGCAGCAGTGTCCACTCTTCAATAACCTCTACTTTTATTGCACTGACCTGTAAACAAACTTTTTGCTTTCAAATGATCCTGATTATGATGATGATGATGATGATGATGATGATGATGATGATTACTGGAGTATCAGAAACAACAGAATGACAGACTTAGATCCCTTTATGTCTTGCAGTTAACTTTGCCTAAGTTGATTAAATCTATCCTGCTCCTTCCTTGATTTATGACTGGTGCCAAAATCCAAATTTAGTAATCAATATTAACTGTACCATCTCCAACAGATGGCCCTTAATGTTTCTACTTCAAATCCTGTTAAGGTATGTTTGTTTTCTATCCTTTTGTAATCAGTAAACTAAAGAACCAATTTGAGGCCTATTTAACTGATATCTCATCTTCATTTAATGTCTTTTTTTCCATGCTGGCAAGGGTTGTATAGTTCAACAGGAACTGGCATGTCAAAGGACTGCACCAAACTCTAATATCTCCTCCCTCCAAATCTCTGGTCTTGCACTTATGATAGAAACAATTACTACTTTTATTATTATAAGGTAGAAAAGGTGGTGAGCTGACAGAATCGTTAGCATGCCAAGCAAAATACTTAGCAGCCATTTCGTCCACTGTGAGTTCAAATTCCACCAACATCAACTTTGCCTTTCAGAGTCGATAAATCAAGTACCAGTGGAGTTGATGTAATTGACTAGTCCTCTCCCATCAACAAATTTCAGGCCAAATGCCACCATGGTTGACTGTCCTTCATGCTCTCAAGGTTGATAAAAATAAGTACCAGTTAAGCACTGGGGTCGATGTAAGCAACCAGTCATCACCTCATCCCACCAAATTTCAGTCTTTATGCCCAGAGTAGAAAGAATTATTATAAAAAGTGGTGAATTGGCAAAATCCTGACAGCATCAAATAAGATGCCTTCCAGTAGTTCTTCAGTTCTTTACATTCTGAGTCCCAGCCTCACAAGGCCAACTTTGCTTTTCAACTCCTTAGGTTGATAAAGTACCAGTCAAGTATTGTGAAGAGTGAGGGGCAATGTTATCAACCAATTCTTCCTTTAAATATCAGGCTTTGTGTCATAATGGAAACATCACAGCCATTAATATAAATCATTATTATTAAGGCAGCGAACTGGCAGAACCCTGAGTATGCCAGAACTGACTTACTCCTCCCCTAAAACACCTGGCTTTGTGCAAAAATCTAGAAGAATTTTTTTTGTTTTTTATTTATTATTATCAATATGGGAACATCAAAAGCAGCAAACTAGCAGAATCTTTACTGTGTTGGACAAAATGTTTAACAGCATTTCTTTAAGCTCTGAGATCAAATGTCGCCATGGTCCACTTTGCTTTCATCTTTTAGGGGTTGATAGAATAAGAACCAGTTGAGCACTGAGGCCAATCTAAGTCCCTACCCCAAATTTCAGGCTTTGTGCCTATAATAGAAAGGATTAATATTGGAACATCATAACATATCTAGCTGAGATGGTAGATAACTTGTTGCTATATGTAAGGATAGTTCACTTTCCTAAACTAAACATTTTCAATTAATATTTACACAAAGGTTTAACCACGCCAACATGGAAAACAGACGTTAAATGATGATAATGCTGATTTAAAGCTGATATCAACCAAGGGATTGGAAAAAGGGGATTACAGTTAGTAAAAGGAATAAATAATACTTTAGTAAAATATATTCCTATTAATAATTTTGAGTATGTTAATATAAAAGTTATTTGGAAATTTACAAAAAAATATTTAAGTAATATGAAGATTAAAATCAGGAAAAATCAAAATGAAGGAAAATTCAAGAGGAACAACCTCAAAATGGGAAAAATACAAAAAAAGCAAACAAAACAAAACAAACACACAAACTAACTTGTTTCCATAACAACATGTAGAGTTTACAAAATAAACCAAATCAAAGAAAAAAAGTAGAAATTGTCCCAAATTGCTTGATGAGGCAACAATAGAAAGTGTATGGAGTCATTTTCCCATAGCAATGTCAACTGTCACTAGGTTACCAATTCTAGTGATTAGACACACACACACACACATTATTGACGTTAATAGTATCTGGATGATTCATTGATACTATGGCTGTTGAAATATTCAAAATAGTCAGAGGGAGAAATGGAGCATTGTTGGAAGAATTAGAATGACAGAGCTTTGAACAAAATTTGGTGGTTGTTATTTTTAGCAGCTCAAGAAGCCATACAGCAGTTACCTCACTGAGTCATTAAAAATTATAAAAGAACGGATAGCTATCAGTACAGTGTAAGTTAATCCTCGAAAATAACACAACACTCTCCTTCATATAACAAGTCCTAAATCCTACCACAATATACTACAATCAAGGTGATCGCTCTAATTGTTAAATTTAACTCAAAATAGAAATATTTATTTACATGTCTCATGTATAACAATCAACCCTGCAGATGTGTTGTGCAGGTTTTAAAAAATGGTTGGAATTTAAATACAATTAAATAGCAACAGTGAATGTGACAAATGTACAGCAGATCAATAGGGAACAAAATTTTATTTCTTATTACCATTATTTATTTCACTGAAGACCTTTTCTATGGAACAGAGGCCAATGACAACTTTTCTTCATTATTCTCAACTCTGGCCTTGGGGGTCTTCTTACCGTCCTCTCTCAGGTTTTGGTTCTGAATTGTCATCAATGCATCTGTAACTTTGTTTGGACCCACCACCACCACCACCAGATATGGGAATTAGCCCTACACAACCAAACCCCATTTTTACTTCTTGGAAGAGGTGATCCATATTAGTTTGGCTTCTATCCTTCCGCCTGTCTTACGTGGGCAACGTTACCAGCAGTTTGTGCCCCAGTAGCAGAGCTCTGAGGGTCACAAAAGCACAGAAGCCACCAGATCACAAGGACTGGACCTTGTGATGGTTTTTGTTAGCATAATTCTGCTGAAATATACTGGTTTGTCTCAGTAAATTTTTTTAAATAATGAAGAATTTAAAATAATTCATTATTAAGCCTTTTGTTATGATATTTCTGCTGAAGAACATTGTTTTTCTTTCAATTACTTTAAGAAATAAGGAAGAATATAGCAAGATAAACTGTTGATATTAAGCTGATGTTTGGGATAAATTAACATGGAAGCTTTAATTTAGATCAACTTGAAACAGGAAGTTTGTACCATTGAACCAAGGGGGTAATCACAGATGGGTTGGTATCAAAAGAGTTAAACTGGTGTTTGGAACAAACACAAAATTTTGATAGAAAATTTAAATCGTTTTAAAATGGGAAGCTTGTGTTATAGAGTCAGGGATGGTCACAGGAAGTTGGTATCAAGATTGAACAATTCTACATTAGAAGTGACAGAGAATGCAACAACTCTGGGAAAGAGAGTTATATTGTCTCACATGAAATATATTTAATACCTGCCTTAAAACAATTATGAATGATAAACTAGACCTTCTGTATTCGTATGCATTTCAGGATGTTACAATGGGTAGTACAATTTCTAGTCAGCCATAATATAACAGACAGTCACCCAGATATTATTAACGAAAAGACAATTCCAATTGTTCCACAGAAATAAGAACCAACATATCAAGGTATTATAGCAATATAACATTTCACAAACGAAACAGAAAATTACTGAGAGCTTTAAAGACTCAGTTAAGTGGACAGCTGGAATTAAATGTTTAATAACATCAAGCTGGTGCCTATGAAAGAAGTCAATACTTACATCATACCAGTTATCTTGTCTTTGAATACTATTATAGAAAGCAAGGTTTCTGGAAATAGAAATATAAGATATAACAAAACACACACACAAAAAAAAGCAGATGGCTAATATACAAAGGGGAAAATGGGGTGGTTAAATAATATTGGCCTTAGATAAAACATTAATATTTTCATTTAGTTTTAAAACCTTATTTACTTCAAACAATGTGCGTGCAACAATCTAGCCAATCCAGCCATTACAGAAAATTTCCCATATGGAGCAATCTTTATCTCAAGGCAAAACTAAAATTAATTGTTAGTGGTGGGGCAAGGAAAAAAAAACTTAGACTCAAAAATATTACGTGGTGATAATGACAAAGTTTGAACTCCTGACTCCGGCATC
>NC_068991.1:65103404-65105528 GCF_001194135.2 Octopus bimaculoides
ATCAACCAATTTAATTACAAAGCGTTAAATACATCAAATAAAAACCAATTTTCATTCAGCAGTGATTAAAGTGATCTTTGAGTTTTCTGTCTCCTATGTGCCATGCCAACAGACACAGGCAATCATGGACCTCCATGCCAAAGTCTGAACATTCATTATTTTTCTTGGGAAAGATACAGCAGTGTTGTTCTGCTGCCTCCTGCCATTTTATTTACAATTTACTGTTAGTTTCCTGCATTCTCAAGCTTAACCCTGAAGTACAGGGCTTATGTAACTTTTGAATAGGAGGACTGGTTCATATGATATCAGAACATATACACACTAGTGGTTTTGTGTGACTTATGTCTCGTGGACAGCCCTTCTCCAAAATTTGTATGCCTTAACCACAGAACCATCTTTAGTTACCTGATCCATAAGTGGGGCCCTTAACACTACCAACCTGGGCCACAGAGGACCAAGGGATAACTCTATATTCCTCACCACCCCTGAACTCCCTGGCTGAAGTCAGATGCATTTCAATGTCTTACCCAGGATGACGTTGAGTCTTTCCAACTGATTAATGGAACTCAGCACTATTTATATTGCTGAACAGATTATAAAATAATCCAGCTACACTCTTGAAAGTGGATTTCATTAAAACATATTAGATTCAGTTTAAATAAGTTTGTACTTCAACCACTATAAATGAATTACCTGCTACCTAAGCCAATTTAACCGGAATAACACTCCGTGAGAAAGACACTCTAAATGATAAAAAAACTTTTATTGAGGCTCCTAGACTTGTCAGCTCATGTCAGACATCCCAACCCATGCCAGTGTGGAAGATGGACATTAAATGATGAAGATGAAATCATACAAATAGAATGAATTCACAGAAATGCATGGCCTATGATGACCTTAATATAAAAATCATACTGCAATCAAACATGCCATAAAACAAGTTAAAACATTTGGCTGAAATAATTAGAACAAAATTGTATAACTATGTTTCTTTTTCTGGATAGGTGTACATTATCTGGACAGTTTGACATGGTCCAACAAGATACTGAGCTGTGTTAGGCCCAATGTCAGCTTTGGCTTGGTTTCTACAGCTGGATGCCCTTCCTAACACCAACCACTTTATAGTGCATACTGGTTGAATTTTTTTGTGATACCAACACTAGTGGGGTCACCAAGTGACTTGCAAGACAAAGTAAAGAGATTAGTTGATTGAGTGGGAGTGAGTTCGAGAGTGAGAGAGGAAGCTCTATGCCAAGTGCTGAAGGCTTAATTAAGTATGATAGAGGGACAAGCACAGGTGTCTTGCTATAGAAGAGATACATGACAACCCTGAATTATGTAAGGCTGGGTGGGAGTAGTTGAAAGGGAGACAAAAATGGTGGTAACAGGGAGCCAAAGCATTTACCTAAATGAAGGAAATCATGTAATCACTGTTAACAACAGAATGAAGAATTGAAAATGGCCGATGAGGTTGGTTTATCAAAAACTTATTCCTCAATCAAGACGGCGAGTTGGCAGAAATGTTAGCATGCCAGGCGAAATACTTAGCAGTATTTCGTCTGTCTATGTTCCGAGTTCAAATTCCACCAAGATTGACTTTGCCTTTCATTCTTTCGGGGTCGATAAATTAAGTACCAGTTACGCACTGGGGTCGATGTAATCGACTTAATTCCTTTGTCTGTTCTTGGTTGTCCCCTCTATGTTTAGCCCCTTGTGGGCAATAAAGAAATAAGAAACTTATTCCTCAATCTGTGTTCATAACAAAGAGACAAAGATATATCATCTTAAGCCTTACTTGATTCCAGATGGTTGAGCTCGAGATAAGAATCGTGCAGATATGCTGAGTCGAGGTGTACTGCTGTTTAGATGGTCGTGCATTTCTTGTTCAAGGACATCAAGTTTCTGTAGGAAGTGGTCGGTGTTCGATGGAGAAAAACTCAAACTTTCAAAGTTATCTTTGACAAAAGTCTGTGGAATGTGAAAACAAAATGAAACAGAAACTATTACAATCACCACCTCCACCACCATGCAAAGAAGAATTGAAAGGAAATTTTGTGCAAAAAAGAAGAAAATTGTGTGTGACAGATACATCAAGTGTTACCCATAATTTTTTTTTTTTTTTTT
>NC_068991.1:65106197-65112104 GCF_001194135.2 Octopus bimaculoides
TATGAATAGTCAGAACATATTTATTTTAAAGCTGAATAAGTCTACTTCTGACAACCATTCAACTGTGAAATGGGTGTGGTATCAGCTCATTTCAGCTAGGTACACTGAGCCATATTGATTATACAATGAATAGGAAGAGTGTCCATTGATGACAATTCTCTCACTAGTTCAAAATTTTAACCAATCAAAACAGTTCACCACATTTTAGCTGTGATACCCTTGAAAATAAGATAGCCAGAAAGAGCCACAACTTTACCCAGAATACCAAAAGTCGAAAGAACAAATACACCTACAGGTTGAACTTACCACCAAATTCAACATGGAGGCTTGAATAGTTGATATTCTATGTTCTTTCTGAGAATTTTTAATATAAATGAAAAACATTGTAACAAAAGATTAAGAAAATTATTAAAATATAGCTTCTGCAATATACACAACAATTTCCTAATAATATTTATTCAATTCAACTGAGTTAAACTTTTCAAAAGCTAAATACAAAAGACCCTCAATTAATCAAGGGACAAAAGCAAGCAACTACAGTCTTTTATTTTTCAGAGTCTCTGAGGTTGGTGAATTAAAGGGAGGAAGAAAGATATCCCCAAACTGTAAACTTCTTCTGAAAGCTCACAACAGAATGAATTCTGCTAAAGGCATCCAGAGACCATGTGGTGGTGTCAAACCAAACGATGGTTTGACTAGGTAATGGTGGTGGTACATCTGGTGATAGACTGAGTCTACAACCCAATAACTACAACAAATACCACAAGGCATCTCCAACAATTCTGACAATCTACCACCTTGGATTGGTGCTTTCATCTTTCCAGGAGGAAAGAAAATATCACCACCATCTGCCAAAAAAGTCAAGTACTGGACTCAATTTATGAGCTAGTGTTGTAGTATTTGGCCAATTGAGAATGTGAACCATTACCAGTCAGATGAATTGCTTTTGCTTGGATGTGGTGTGTGTGTTTCTGAATGTGCACATAAACATGCATAGCAGCTACACAGCCCTTTATATGTGTTGAGCAAGACTCCAGTGTAAGATTTAGATGGCCTTTTGTAGAAAGTCAGGAATTGTTCGAAGTTGAAGTATTTCTCCTAAAGAGAATCCCTAGTCTATGTGATTTGTTCATCATCATCATCACCATCATCAGCGTTTAACGTCCGCTTTCCATGCTAGCATAGGTTGGACGATTTGACTGAGGACTGGTGAACCAGATGGCTACATCAGGCTCCAATCTGATTTGGCAGAGTTTCTACAGCTGGATGCCCTTCCTAATGCCAACCATTCCGAGAGTGTAGTGGGTGCTTTTACGTGCCACCGGCACGAAGGCCAGTCAGGCGGTACTGGCAACAGCCATGCTCGAAATGGTGTATTTTACGTGCCACCTGCACAGGAGCCAGTTCGGCGGCACTGGCAACAATCTCGCTCGAATGTCTTTTCACGTGCCACCGGCACAAGTGCCAGGAAGGCGACTTCTAAAAATGCTGTATGTGTGAAGTCACTATGAGAGATAATCAAAGATTGTGAGGTCTGGTATTTTAGAGACATCGAAAACATATAATTTGTTTAAAACTAGAAAAGGTGAAATAGAAAACTGTTTCCTTAACATATGTGTTCTGATTGGGTCTGTAGGCTGTTGAAAGATGGATAGGTTAACATCATACACAAGGACGAGCTGAAAGTCTCTTTATCTTTTAGCTTTTACTTGTTTCAGTATTTGCACTGTGGCCATACTGGGGCACCACCTTGAAGAGATTTCAGTCAAATGAACCAATCCCAGTACTTTAAAAAAAAAAAAAAACCTGTTATTTACTCTCTTGGTCTCTTTTTGTCAAACCACTAAGTTATGGGGGCGTAAACACAGACATTGGTTGTCAAGCAGTACTGGAGGACAAATACAAATATAAACACACACACACATCTGAGCCTACAACCCAAGAATTCAGAACTGGAACAAATACCACAAGGCATCCAACAGGCTTCTTTCAGTTTCCATCTACCAATTCGCTCACAGGGCTTTGGTCAGCCTGAGGCTATAATAGAAGACACCACCCCAAGGTACCAAGCAGGAAGACTGAACCCAGAACCAAGTGGTTGGAAAGTAAACTTCTTACCATAGAGCTACACCAACACCACTATTTATAAAAGCAATACAAGTCTGGTGTAAAGCAACTAATTTGTGTATGGGTGTCGCTTATATGCTAGACTAAGGAGAAGTGATGGGTAATATCATTTACATAGGGGTATAGTAGTTTGTTTATGTAGAGAAGGAAGAATGTCAGAGACATAACTGAATTTTGGCTACACTGGTGTTGATAAAGAACCATGCCAGCTTTTGGCAAACTGGTAAAGTCTGACAAAAACTTCCAACCATTTTATTTTTTTCTAACGTATCTAGATGATACATTTTTCTTGTTAGCAGCAGCAGCTGACACCATCACCATCATCAACATTGTTTTAATGTTCACTTTTCCATGCAGATTTTCTACAGCTTGATGCTCTCCCTGTTGCGAATTCACACCTGTTTCCATATAAGGTAATATTTTGCTTAGTCCTTCAAACAATGAACAGTTCAATGGCCAGATATAATACCAAATAATGACTTGGTCTTTATTCAGCACACAAACATCAAGATAAGGACAGAACACATACACACACAATGGAAACTTCTTACAGTCTCCATCTATTAATTCCCTTAAAAGGCATTCATAGGTGAGCCTGTGACCATAGAAAACATTAGCGAACAATGACATGCAGTGGGAATGAACTGTAAACCACATTGTTCTAAAGCAAATTTCTTAACCACATAGCCATGCTTGCACCCAAATTAAATTTCACGCCTCACAACTGAAGCCTGCTTTTCTAACTTTTGAACATTTGTAGTTTAACGATAGTTTCTGCAATGATTTTTAAGACTATCAACATAGAAAATTTCCTACATACATTCAGTCCTCGACTTCTCTCTTATGGCCTCAACTCCTAGAATGAACAGAATATGTTTGAGAACAGAAGCTTGATAAATGCTCCTTATGTCCACTGTTAATCTCAACCCTATTTGATCTGGGCTGCTCTCACAAATCATTCCTCTACCCTAGAATATCCAGAAACTCACATAAATTAGAGTGAAGAGAGATGATAAAGAATTTCATCTAAAGAAGGCATACCTTTTCTGGCGTCTTCCACATTATTTCTCTTTCAACGTCTGTTGGTGTGTTGGCATTGGACAAGGAAGAGCCACCTTCATCAACCAGGTCTTCATCATCATCACCACCATCATCATCATTACCTTGAGACTCACCTAAGAGCAATATTATTAATACATACAAATTTTAGCAATATTTGATAGGTGGGGGGGGGGGGAGAATTAGTATACAAACTTAATTTATTAGATATGAATATAATGTGTGCATTTAAAAAAGACAGGGAAAAGAGACAGCTAGCCAGAAATAGATATAGACACAGTCAAAGGTAGACACATAAGACAGACAGATAGACAAAAAGTTGGAAAGAAAGATGAATCAGACAAATATATAAATAAAAATGAAGGATTCCTAGTATACAAAACATTTGTGTTTTGTTTAAATAAATGAAGTAGAAGAAATAATTTGGATCTAAATCACTTGACAGAAAGTGAAAGATGGTGGAGTAGATAGGGTAGCAAATGGCCAGCTAACAGAATACATATTGCTAGTTGAATTGTCTTCTCGGCACCATGCTAAGTCCATGCAAAACCCTTATCCATAAAAAGGCAGAGTTCATTCAAGTGAAAATAGTTACCACAGAGCAAAAAGAACAACAGTAGAATAATTTGTTAGTTTAGTGTCAAGTTCAATTTTTTTCTGTGAAATAAATCAACAGAGATAGTCCAGTGTCCTATCCAGAGATGTCAAATTTATGCCTCTTGACCTCTTATCCACTTAACATTAGAAAAAAAAACTGGAGAAAAACACAAGACATATGGATCATTGTGATGTGGAAAAGAGTTTGAAAATCAATTTGCCCTTATTGGGATTCAGAATCTGGACCTAACATTGATTCTTGCAATCACTAACAGACTTCTCATTGAACTCTCTGTTCAACTATTGACTTATGACCGAAATAAATTGACCATGATAGAGAGAAATATCTAAGAAGTAATACAGTAGGTTCTGAAAAACCAACAGTAATGGAATTCTCTTCATTGATTAACAGAGGTGTTATGATCGCGTTGTCTAGTGCTATGGTGAAGTAGAAGTTATATGTGGACGAATAGGCCATGAGAGTCAAGATGGAAAAACCATTTGTGAATGTATGACAAAAATAAATGAAATAAATGGATAAGTCAGAGCAAATTTGTTAAATATGTGATACCTGGAAAACATGATGCAATTTACTCACCTGTTGCGCTGTTTGACAAACTGGTTCTATTGGTATTTGGTATGAATATAGACCTACTAGATGGTGCAAACACTTGGAAGTTACTACATAGAATAGTGGAAAAAATAAAGTAAACAATCACATCAATAAAACAATATTTCATAAATGCATGTATTAAAAAACTGGTATTTGATATAAAGACTTTAGGCAAAGCACAGTTTACCATTTGTATGGTAACTTACATAAATGTTATCAATAATAAAAATTTAAAAAATCAGGTTAATAAAATGTATTGTAATCCATAAACCCACCATTCCAACCCTACACATCATTAAATATTAACACTCTTTGCTCTTTCTTTGGCTTTTGTCCAACCTTAAGCTGCAATGCTACATTATACTTACACAGAGTACTGACCAACCCACCTACCAACCTACCATCCTTACTACCCACCATAACAAACAAGTTCAATTGTTCTTCAGAAAAACACATTCAGTGTGCTAATTTCATCTAGTAGTAGTAGTAGTAGTAGTAGTAGTAGTAGTAGTAGTAGTAGCAGCAGCAGGAGCAGTTGTAGCAGTTGTAGCAGCAACTTCAAAATATATAGATTTGAGCACTCTGTACCCCATTACTCTAAAAAATTGTATTCACTGCTTATACAATTAATCTTATCTTTTGTATTTTACATGTTTCAGTCACTGGACTGTGGCCATGCTGGGATACTATTTTGAAGGCTTTAAATCAAACAAACTGCTATGCTACGGGGACGTAAACAAACCAACGCTAGTTGTCAAGCAGTTGAGAAACACAAACACAGATGCATCCCAGGGTTATAACAGAAGACACTTGCCTAAGGTGCCATGCATTGGGACTGAACCTAAAACCACATGGTCACAAAGGAAGCTTCTTAACCATACAGCCATGCCTGCCTATGCAGACATTTTTAATTTGACAACTTCAAAGTTGTTAGAGAACAATGTAAAATAATGCTGATAGCAAAAAGGAAAAAGAAATGAGTAGTTATGGTTTTGGTGAAAATGTAATTCAAGTTACCAACGAAAATAAATAGCATAACAGATTTTGCTTATACTTTGACTGAGGAATAGAATACAATGAAAAGAGGAAAGCATGACTCAATGTGTGTATGTGAGAGTGAGAGAGAGATTACAGTTCAACGCCCACTCACTGATGATCAGCTCAGCAGACGTTTCTTATGCATGCTTATCAAAGGGAAATAATTCGCAATGTTCCAAAGTTCCAGTTATACATTTAGAAAAATCTTTTATCTCATACTTGTTTGTCATTGGACTGTGGCCGTGCTAAAAGAGTTTTAGTTGATGTACTTATTTTTAAAGTCTGGTACTTATTCTGTCAGATCTATTTCACTGAACTGCTAAGTTACAAGAACGTAAACAAATCAACACCAGTTGTCAATGGTTGTGGGGGACAAGTACAAACACACAAATATATATGTGTGTGTATACACATATATATATATATATATATATATATATATATATATATATATATATATATATATATATATA
>NC_068991.1:65113150-65119576 GCF_001194135.2 Octopus bimaculoides
ATGACAGTGCCGCCTGATTGGCATCTGTGCGAGTGGAATGTTAAAAGCACCATTTGAGCATGGCCAATGCCAGTACCGCTTGACTGGCCCTAGTGACGGTGGCATGTAAAAGCACCCACTACACTATCAGAGTGGTTGGCGTTAGGAAGGGCATCCAGCTGTAGAAACTTTGCCAGATCAG
This sequence comes from Octopus bimaculoides, assembly GCF_001194135.2. Lineage (NCBI taxonomy): Eukaryota > Metazoa > Mollusca > Cephalopoda > Octopoda > Octopodidae > Octopus > Octopus bimaculoides. The sequence goes on from NC_068991.1 coordinate 65,113,332, forward strand.
ATTGAGCCTTGTGCAGCCCTTAGTCAAACCGTCCAACCCATGCCAGCATGGAAAGCAGACGTTAAACGCCGATGGCACATACATACATATATATGTATATATATGTAGGAATTAAAGGTAATGCTATGCTACTTTGTAGTAATCATTATTATCATTCACACACCCCCACACACCAGGTGCCAAAGTGATTGCAGAGCAATGTTAAAAGTTTTTGCTCAAGAATACAATGCAGCGCCAAGTCCAGGAATTGAAACCACGATCTTTCAATTGTGAGTGCAACACCCTAATCACTAGGCCATTCATCCTCAACAACAACAATAATAATAATAATCTATACCCTGATACAGTACCTGGCAGTGACTTCCATGATATTTCTGATCTTAAATGATTGGAAGTGTTAACATGTACATGTTTTCTCTTATATGTCAGTTGTTTGACTTTAACCAGTTGAGCACGGCCCCTTAATGTTTGACGATATGTGCGTCTGATCATGAACAGGAGTAGTGTGGGAGTATTATAGCTATGTGTTGAGAGGAATTCTTTGAGTTTGAACAATTCACCTCTGGAAACAAGGGTGTTTCATTCATCATCCTGAAACAACCCTGAATCAGGGACCTTTTCGGCAGGGCGGACTACTCAACCTGAAGAAAATTCTAACTGGGCCTCCACCTGCAAGGTCATGCATTGTTTATCTTGATATGAGGTTACCATATCGCATACATGGTTGTGATGCGTGTACCTGGTGTACCCTTATCAGTCGGGTAATTGCGGTTGACCTATCGCGCATTCAGTACATCATGGATTTTTCTGGCTGATAAATGTAAATTTATATCGCAGACTCCTCAGTATATCACAGGTTTCTGTGGCCGATAACTATTTATATCTTTTTAGATTTTAATTATTTCTGTGGGAGGTTTTGGAACATAACACCTACGATAGTCGAGGGATTACCGTATTGGGCTTTGCATATTTGTACCCCAGCATCACTTTGACATCATGCACTGCTCTCTCGATAATCTTATTAAATTCAGTGCTCAGGTACAATACAATTTGTCAGAAAAGAGTGAAAGAGGGGACAGAAAGCAGCAATAAGTTGAAAAAAGACAGACAGTTTATAATAACCAAAAGTGCACGCATTGTACACAGGATAAAACATAAAATGGCAGAAACATTAACAATAAAAGAGTCACAGACAGGAAAGGATGCATAGATATAAAAAGAAATAATAAAGTATGAGAAATAACTGAAATAACTTATCTACTTAAATTCATTAATTTAGCCATATCATTTAAGGGGTGATACAGACCATGTCATATTTAATAAAATCTTAATTTAAATTTTGCTCTTTGTCAGAAAGAAAACAAAAAAAAATCTTGCAAGCAAAGGGGAGATAATTTCCAAAAATTACAAATAGATTTCACAAAATTCTCTTGAAACTTTCCTGGAAGCAATATAAAAGTTATTTTCTCACCTGGGTATGTTCTCAGGAGACTCCAAATCACTGTGATTTGGCATATAAATCATATCACTGTTGTCACTAGCACTGTCGATTTCATCTACTTCATCAAAGCTTAAGTTGTCACCCTCTTTCTCGCTGTTTGAGTCGTTTGTTCCACCAGAGGTCATTGATTTAGATTCAATAGTTTTCTACAATCAGAATTAACAAAATACCAGATTTAGAATGGAAGAAAATAATCATCACTAAAACCAACATCAGATCTATCATTATATCTAAACATTACTTATGAATAATTTGTTTTAAACAAGTTAACTCAAAATAGATGAAGTTATAAATAATCACATGTAAATATTGGGTTAAAAACCCCTTTGGATAAAAAGGGTCAAAAGCTACTTGTGAGATGCAAGCCCAGCCTTCAACTTTTGCTAGCCAAAGGATTTCCTAATTCAATATTTATATGCCATTATTTGGAGCTTTATCTACTTCAAGTTCAACCCTTTAGCATTTAAACAGACCATATCCAGCCCAAATTTTCTACTTGTTTTATGTTCAATCAAGCTAGATCTGGCCTCTCACACCTACCATACAATGTTTTTCCAAAAATATACAATCACATCATCAAAGTTACAAGAAAATGCATGATTAATTCCAACCAATGTGAATAAAAAGGTATCCATTTTATAGAATAATATGAATACTAAAGGGTTAAAACAAATTATTTCAAATTCTCCCAAAGTTTCTAAATGCTTATGACATAAATTACTTGTAATTCTTGCCATTGTTGTACTCAAAAATTTCTGTCATGTACCCAAGTAACATGTGCTAACCCAGTTAATACAACAGTAACTGGTATTATGTTATATTTTATAACACATTTTTACTAGTCTTAGAAGTGGTAACCTTTCATGTTGACAACCATTAGTGGGCTACATGTGTTCATATTAATACCAGCACTAGAGGAATTGTTTTCTCAAACTTAGACTCTCTCTCTCTCTCCCTCTCTGCGTGTGTGCGTGTGCGTGTGTGTAAAATCATCATTTAATGCCTCTGACTTCCATGCATGCATGGGTAGGGCAGTTGACAGGAGCCTGCCAGGTAGAAGACTACCCCAGACTACTGTGCCTGTTTTGGCAGGGTTTTTATGGCTGGAAGCTTTTCCTAAAACTTTTTTTGTTTGTTTGTTTGCTTGCTTGCTTTTTCATAGCTTTCACTCATTTTCTTTTTAAACCAAGGAGCTATCAGTATGGTATAAGAAGTCTTATGCTTTGTAACATTTTGTATCTAACAAGGGTTCTGCTTTCATAGCATAGTATCTCATAGTGCTACATTATAACACTTTAGCATACAAGTCTTTTGTTCTTAAAGCATATAAGAAACTATAGACAGCCATATCTATTACAGGAAATTATCTAACCTTAAAAAACAGTCTTTAACTATACTTAACCTATTTAAAGTTATCACAATGTACAATGGTACTGTTACTTTGACAAGATCAATGAATTGTAATAGAGATTGTAAAGCCACTTCTCTTCAGAAAACTATCTTAACATGAATGTTTTTGAAGGTCAATAGTCTGTATTTAAATATTTCTTACTCATTAAGGTCATTTTAAAACCCCAGCTTTACTTGTATCCAAAACATTGTTTAAAAATGTAGCTTCAGTAGCAATTTTTGTAAGAAGGCTGATAAGTGGGAATTTTACACATTTTTTCTCTTAGAATCATGAAAAATCATGTCAGCTATTTGTAATGAGTGGATGACAAAAATACTATAGCACCTTGATGCACCTTTGCATAACTGCAAATGGCTGCCCATTTGCAGTTATGCAAAATATCATAGCCAGAAACTGAGTTTTACATTCTGTAAGACATTTCATTTAACCAAAATATAAACAACTATACAGTTGATCTGAAACAAGGTACAGTTCAAATAAAAATACCCCCATAATGCAATGTCTGCATGATAAATTTATTGATTTATACTTTATTCCTGTATACTGTCACAGCACAGAATCATACATTTTTCCCTCTACAAAACTTTGAAATATCTGTTAATAAGTCTATGATGAAACATGCTAGATTTGTTTTCACACAAAATATACTCATAAAATACGTGCCTTATGCAAATGTGTGTCTTACACACTGGCGAATACAGTAATTAAAGATATATGGTCACAAAAACAACTGTTGTAACAATTTATGTGAATGAATGAAATAACAGATCTATTCACTCAAGTGAAAAAATACGGAAAACCTAAAGTTAAATGTGATACTATAAACTGGTTTTATAACATGATTAAAGCAAGGTTACCACAGGCTTAAAATCTTCATCATCATCATCTTCAATATCAGCACAATCTGTGTGGTCATCAATGCTAATGATAGAGTTGTTCTGAGAGAAACAAAATTTAAAGAAACAAAAATCATGTTAGAATAAATTAAAATTAACAGTACCTCAAGTAGATAATAATCGATAACTATTCTAAATTGACACATTCACACACTCTGATACTCACTCACTCACACAAACATAATGGAGAGTAAAATTTTGCATAATCATCAGATATGTAAATTAGCAAGAAATATAGCATGACAATTTATGTAGGACTGATATATATAAATAGATAATTTTGACTTTAACAACACTACTATTTCTGCCAAGCTCTCATGATTAAGTAACAAGAAAAATAAATATATGTATATATACAAAAAAATCATCAAATTATGACAATGATAGTAGCAGCACAGATGACACAAAGCAAAAAATGTTTTAGTAAAAAGCTTTTAAAAAAAGAAGCAAGCCTTTCTATAAAACAAGCAGCTTACATTGGGCTTTTAATGCAACAATCCCAGTTAGTAAGATGAGGATATTATATTCTATATATATATATTAGTAATATTTCAGAATTTGTTCAGTCAGAGATTAAACAGAGTTGCCAAGTTCATTATTTTAAGTAAATGTTAAACAGGAAATCTATTCTTTATGTTTAAATATCAGTTGATAAAAGACACAATATTAATACTATAGGTAGTATATAGACTACTGCTAAAACGATAGACTTTTGGTTGGTCAGTTTATTATCTTTCACTGAAAGTTGATGATTTAGTCAGTTTGGTAGGAATATAAATGACAAACAACTCAATATTAGACACTGGTAAACCAAGAGACATTTGGAAGTAGTCTTTATGTGAACCTGTTAAATCTATTATGTCTACAGGATATAATGTTGTTTCAATTAGGTTGTCTGGAAAGTTCTTAGCATTTTTAATATGCGACAAGGGATATAAATAATTGACCTTTCAATAAATTTTATTTATCATCTAATTTTGAAGGTCTTCCACTGCGACTGCCATCTTCTAAGTAAAACTTTGTGGTTTTAAACTTTGCAAAACTACCTTCAAACAGTTCATTCACCTACAACATCATCACCATAAACTTCACAAATGTTTTTGCAAGTCTTTGCAGCATTTTCTCCTTTTTAAAAAAAGAAAAATGCATTACAACACAAATATGAAATTTTGGGTTATTCATTTTAAGTGTCAATAAAGGGTAACTGGAATGAAAGATAAATCTATTTTTAGTCAGGAACAACGAAGAGATTCACTACCACTTGCCAAACTTTTAACTGCAATACCAAACTTTTAACTGTGTTATGTTTCAGGTATGTTCAACGAAGCATTAAAAGATTTAGCTTAAAAACACTCAAAACTTTCTGGACGACCTAATATAAGTTATAGGTAAAATAAAGGTGAAATAAACATCAGAAATGCTTTGCCTCATGTAGAAACTGCAGGAACTACCCAGAGGTTTTGCAGGCTCTTCTAAATCCTTTGCAATGCTGTAAACCCTTTTGTATCATCAGCAGGTATCTCAGAGTCACAAGTGTTTTGCTCCTTAGCCTGTATGCTTCACCTGAGTGGGGCAGCAAGGAGTGAATTAGTTTTCACCTATGGAAAGTTCCACTTGCAGTCTCTTAATAACCATCTTGAGCTAGTTTCAGCTGCCATGCCTATTTCCTTGATGGCTTTCTTTGTTGTCTGGGTTCCAGACCTATCTTCTGCAGGAAACAGTGCACTGATTTAGATGGAAAGCCAAAACAGGCAACTTCAATTGTTCATCCCACTCACTGTTAAAGCCACATACTCTTTAGTAGTCATAACATCAATGCCAGAAGACTGAATAGAATTACAGTACTGATTCTTACTGCTGTTCCAAATTTATCAATCAAAATCTACTTCATGATCAAGCATATCTATCTGAAAAATCCTATGAATAGAACTAACGTTTAGATCAATGTAAATGATATAAGACTTTCATAAAAACTGCTTGAAGTCTTGTAACGGTATAAAAATACCAAGTTTTCCTCAACTCACCTGTTTTCTACTTCAACATCAGCCAATTTTGCAGTGGAACACCTTATCAACTACTATTGCAGAGGACTAAACATTTTAGTTACATTTCTGTCTTACCACAATATAACAGCATTGGAAAGTTATTAAGTTAATTGTTGTATCAAATAAATATCCACACCCCATCATTTTACTTTTTAAACAACAAACATTGAAAGTGAAATCAGTTAACTACAAAAGAATTTTGGAAAAAAAACAAAGTTACTGTTATCTTTAACAAACCTGAAACACTGATAAAAATACTAATCTACAAAATGACTAGTGCAACAACTTAATAAACATAAAAATGAGAGAGAGAGAGAGAGAGAGAGAGAGAGAGAGAGAGAGAGAGAGAGAGAGAGAGAGAGAGAGAGAGAGAGAGAGAGAGAGAGAGAGAG
>NC_068991.1:65120115-65140235 GCF_001194135.2 Octopus bimaculoides
TCTTCCTGCATAGCACAACCACCCTGGTGACAGTGGCATGATAAAATGCACCCAGCCCAGTGTAAGACACATCTACTGATTTTTTTTTTTTGTGTGTGTGTGTGTGTGTGTGTGTGTGCGCGTCAGATGATGAGTGGCAAGACCAAACCAACCCATGCCATCACAGAAAAATTTCATGTAAGATGATGTCGATGCTGATGGTTCAACTGAAATGGTTAATAAGCAACTAACAAAACAACAAAAGCCAACACATCATAATGTCTATAGCATGAAAGAAAACAGATGCAACATACAAAATAACTATTAACTCACTGCTTTAATAATCTGATGCTGCAGTGAACTTACCCTGACACTTGATAAGGCAGCAGTGGTGGCAGCGGCAGCATAGTAGGAGGAGGAGGAAGCAGAGCATGTAGCCTTGGGTTGGGGAGCAAGCAGCTGTGCAAAACAAAGGTAAAACACCTCACAAACAAGGGAGACAAGTGTGGCCATGTTCTCAAATCAGTTGGTGTCAATCCAGCAGTCACGCATTACCATGATTCGAGTCAGTTGTAGCATTCACTCCACAAATCAAACAAGCAATGTTATTTTTGTCAACCAACACCAAAGAATTCAACAGAGCAAGAAAAATAAATTACAACGCAAGATTTGATTTCATCTACATATAACTGCTAATTTTGTGTGTGCGTGTGTGTATTTATATATATGTGCATGTATGTATGTAATGTGTAGGAGTGTGTGTATGTGTATAATGATGATGATGATGATGGTGGTAGTTGTAAGAAAAAGACGGTTCTGTAATTTCTTGCAGAACAACCTGCAGGAATAATTTGCTTATAAAATGCATAAAAACGATAAAACGCATGTGCTGTACATTTGAACACTCCCTCCATCAAATTGACATTGCTTGAACAAGCGTATGGTGTGCCACATGTCAGGTGTCAAAGTGATTGCAGAACAAGTGAGATGAAGTATTTGGCTCAAGAACACAATGCACCACCCAGTCTCAGGACTGAAACTGCGACCTTGCAATCGTGAGAGCAACATCCTAACTACCAGGCCAAGCACCCTGATATTTATAACTGAATATTAATTATTTGTTTGTATAATCACTTTCTATTCTGAAACTATAAAACCAAGAAGAAACAAAAGTTTATTATTAGTCATGCTCACAAAATGAGGATTTGTATAACATTTATTTTGAGAAATAGCAGCCAAATCTTTCTCAAACCACACCTACTTCTGTCAAGAAAGATGTATAAAGACAATGTTGGAAGAGAAGTAGTGTTAGTCTTTCTCTCTCTCTCTCTCACTGTCTGGAAAGTGAAATAGAAATAAAGAATGAGAGCCACAGATCAAGAGACACAAAGGCAGAGAGAAAGAGAGGAAAATGATGGTGATGATGGCAGTGCTACATTTGTGTGACATCACAATCTTCTTCTCCTTTCCTTCAGTGTGTCTCTCTAATCACTATAGAGAGAGAGAGAGAGAGAGAGAGAGAGAGAGAGAGAGAGAGAGAGAGAGAGAGAGAGAGAGAGAGAGAGAGAGAGAGAGAGAGAGAAAGAGAGAGAGAATAATCTAATAGAGATATACAGAGAATATGACACGCATACAGAGAGAAGAGTAGAATAATGGTGAGGATGGTGACTGTCACACTTTATTGCAACATTCTTTTGTATTAAGCAAATGTAGATTTTTCTCCCATTGTCATACACTGTTAGAAAAGATTAGATTACGTTCACAATAGCCTTAAATAACATACCAACATATGTTATACAATATTGGTCTCTAAAATTCTTACTAATGTGTATTTAGAGAGACTCTAAGGGTCATGTATCCATCCATCTACATACATCTATTGATATATGTAAAGGTATGGTTGAACACATACAAAGGCTACTTCACTACAACCAACTTAAAGTGACATTCTGAGAACTTTCACTGGTGAGTTTTATTCAAGTCAGAGTATCATATGAATTTCTCTTCCAGAAACTCATCTCTATTACTCTCCAATTAAACCATTGTACATGTATGTCTGTGTGTGTTTCAGATTTGGTGTATCTTGTCGAATTTATTATTTTGTTCCCATAATCATCCTTTCTGCTATAGGCACAAGGCCTGATATTTTGGAGGAAAGGGCTAGTCAATTACATGGAAAAAAAAAAAAAAAAAACCCTGCTCAACTGGTACTTATTTTATCAGCCCTGAAAGGATGAAATGTAAAGTTGGCCTTGGCAGAATTTGAACTAAGAACATGAAGATAAACGAAATGCTACAAAGCATTTTATCCAGCATGCTTAGGATTCAGCCAGCTCACCACCTTATTTACTCCTCATAATAATGCTAAAAGAAAACCATCAAAAAATCTTAATTTTAGCCCACATGACACTGAATTACAACAAAAATAATAATAATTAAATTATTGTCTTTAGTGCTCAGGTGTACTACAACGCATCAAAGGTGCATGTATAGTACGAAGAATTATGTACTAGAGAACCATTCTGAACTATTTTAACATGTATATATCATTAATTAACTAATCATTATTAACTATATCAATTGGATATTTTTAACATGATCTAATAAATAATCTATAACACTTGGGATACCACATACAGCCTCAGAAACACATGTGCAAACTCTGTATCAATTTAATATCCTCCAAAACATATCCATTTAGGAGTTATATGAAAAGCTACCAGTCTAAGATCTTATTTGTGCGTGTGTGTGGGGGGGGGGTTCAAATTTACAGAAAACAAAAGACAAAGACAAGTGAGGGAACAACAAGCAGGTGTATTAGTTTGATGCTCAGAAAGAATGGAAAAGTCTTTGACATTCCAAGCCCCTAGATTTTTCAACAGAAAGGGATGAGTGAGTGAAAGAAAATGGAGAAGGAGAAAAAATGTGCAGGGTTTAACATGAACATGATGGTGATGGTGTGTGTGTGTGTGAAGGTTTATTTACGTTCTTCATGGAGTTCAAGGAAGTCGCTAACAAAGCAACAAGACACTTCCCTAGGTTTGTAAGTGCGTGATTGAGTTAGTGTGTGCATATATGTAGATGTATACACCTGCACTTACGTTGTGTGTGAATAACGTCTCTTTAGTACTTCGGTGTTTGTACCTGTATGTGTGTGCATCATTACTGTTTACATATTTGTTTTTGTAGATGCACGCAACCAAATGTGTGCATGTATTCATTTAAAGAATTTGAAATGGAGAATTTTTGGAATGCTGTACAAATTTTCACTGTGCTGCTGATCAGATTGAGATTGCTCTTAGAAAATCCTAGCATTTTGAGTTTTTGTGCAAATCCATAGTTTATAGCTTAATGCATCTACATTTATAAATACAAAAGAAAATTTAAAACCAATATACATATATATTAGTTATAAATTTATATGTGTGTATAGATACGCATGTGTGTATCCTTAGATGTAAACATAAACTACACAATGCATACAGGCATACATACATGCATGCACACATACACATCAATAAAAAGAAACAACACTCAATACAGAAGTAATGTCTATATATATATATATATATATATATATAGATGTAGTCTTCAACTACTTTCAATACATGGCCTATCAATAGCAAAGAGAGAACTGCAGTTGAAGCCAAACATAGCCAAGGCTCTTCACTTAATGCAGACATCTGATTGATCACAAACGTTTTCATGCATATGAAATTCTGAGTAATAAGTATGTGAGTCATTAACAATTAGGAATGTTATACATTGATAATTAATTAAAAAAAAAAAAAAACACCTTTTATAGACAAAAAAACCCACTAGAATGTTATTTGGAATTTCCTTTTTATTCCTGTCTGTCTGTCTGTCTGTATGTAATGTATGTATGTAATGTAATGTAATGTAACACCCACCAATTACTAGAAGTAAAACCAAACTGTTTCAATTTATATAATTTTGAAACAAAAAACTTAAAATTATATGTAAGTAAAAAAAAAAATTATACTCAGTACCTATAATTTATAACAAAAATTTATAAATGCATAAACATTTTACTTATTCAACAAGCAATTATCCTTATATGTCATTATTATCATCATAATATTCATTCACGCAATTAACATCCGTTTATCCATGCTTTTCATTGAGGCATTGTTTAGGTGCTTTTTTAAATAAGAGGTTTCTTATTCTAGATGTCTTCAAGAGGACAAAGCCACTAGACAATATGTCTACAGAGGAAATGCCAATATTACTGCTTGTAGCTCAGTGATTCTTGGAGAAGCACAAATGTAAAAAAAAAAAAAAAGTATAACAAGCATATATGTACAATGAACTTCTTTCAGTTTCTGCCAACCAAATTCACTCAGGAGGCTTTGGTTGGCACAGGGCTATAGCAGAAGATACCAACTGAATGCCATATGATGAGACTGAACTTGAAACTACATGGCTAAGAAGCAAACTTTTTAACCAGACAGCTGTACTTTTGCCTATTTTAATTAAATTGATTAAAAATATGGTCTTGTTTGTCAATAGCACATTATTATTTAAAGTAAACAACATAGTTCCTATTATATAGCAAGGGATAACAACAGACATATAGAATTGTCTGACCCAGAGACAACAAAATGTTACTCGTGAAGTATAAATTTTGAACATCCATACTGACGTAGAGCATCATAGAATAAATGATAGAGAAAGCTAGTTGTGTTACTGTTAATTGTGACTGTTTATGAAATACTAATGAATTAAATCATTAGCAAAATGTATGAAGGTTCCTAATTTAAAACATCTCTGGTTTATCAATAATATTGTTGCTATTAGTGGCACTAGAGTTAGTTAAAGTAAAATGTGGAGGATGGGAATGAATATAAAATGAAAAATTAGTGTCATGAAATTTAAAAAAAAAAGTTAATATTCTGAAAATTGAACAATATAGAAGATGGGTGAAGAGACATGACATGGGGAATAGGCACTTTGGTAGCTCACTGAGGATATATTTACCATGGTGAAACAGTTACACTGGTAAACAAATATGGATTGATGGATGGATATAGCAAGCAGTGTTGTAGACAATAAGAGGTGTTATATACAACAAAACAATTCATCAAACATTTACTTGCGTACATTTATAAAAAACTTAAGTTCAAAATCATATATATATATATATATATATATATATATATATATATATACATGAAGAGGTGTTGAAAAGTTCCTGGTTTTAAAGGTATTGTGAAAGGCCTGATTGAAAGCCCAACTTTCCAAGTTCTTTTACAGGGCTTAGGAAAACTGAAGGACCACTGCAACAAGTGTGTGAATCTGAGTGGGGAATATGTTAAATAAAATCATAATTAATTGATCCTCCTGTATTTTCTTTTACCCAAAACCAGGAGCTGTTCAGCACCTCCTCGTATGTATCAAGTAATAAAAAATTTTGTATAATTTGTAAAGGACAACCGGAGATATATATATATATATAGCTTAGGCATAGTGATATTAATAACCTAAAGCATTACATATGCTTCAGAGAAAAGTGTCAGTTGAGTAAAGAGTGTAATAAGAGATTATATAAATGACAAGGGAACAAGAAATTACAATATGAACTTCGTTATATAATTTTATGTTCCCTTGTAAATTATATAATATACACACACAAAGTGAGTATTAGTGGTGTCAGATATTAGGGGATAGAGCCAACTCCTTCAAAGCTACATTACTGCTGCTATGTAGAAATAACAGATCACTACAGTAGACAGATATGCATAAATGATACCACAGTTTCTTGTAGTGCAAGACATTTGTAGTTCACTTCCAATTAGCAAGTTTGTTGTGCTTATTGACAAAAAAAAAATTCAAATTGTTGCTCATATGTTTTAATAATTATTTCTCATCACCAAACTGACTGACTATTGTGAATGCAACATTTATATGTAAAAAAATCAAATTTCCTTTTAAAAAGGCATAGCCACAAGCATTTCCAGTTTCAATGGCAACTACAGACTGGTTTTCTCAATTTTTCACTGGTAGCCAGGTTAATAAAGTTTTACAAATAGTAAATATCCATTCAGCTTTGATTTCTACTACAAAGATCTGTAATACTCCCATGCACCAGCTCCAATAAGGGAATAGGTTAATCTTAGAAAGGGTATCCAGAAGCTAAAATAAAATGTATAAATATATCACCATCTATATTTTATTTAAAATGCATTTATAACAAAAATAAAACCCTGTTTTTAATTTTGGTAACAAAAGCTATAAACTGTTATTAGCAGCAGCATCACAATAACTGTTAACAAAGCTGAAAATGACAGTCATTCTAATAGCTATTCTCTCTTGTCAAGAACTTTGAATATTTCCTTTAAATTTCATTCCACACCAAAACTATTAAATTTTAAATACTTATACTTCAATATGCCAAATTATTTTAGTTTCTGTATTGTATCAGGGTAGAGAAAATCCTATAAAGTTAAATTGTCCTGAGAGAAAATTGATCAATAATTTGAATCATGCAACGTCCATGGCTGGGATTACCAAATGAGAATCTTACCCGAGAAAGAGGAATTCTTAATATTTGATATACATAGGTGCTTAAAGTGGGAAAAAAAAGCTGAAGGCAAAAATTCAATGGGTTAAAACTGCTGAAGGTACCTTAAAGCCTAAAGACTAGATAGTTGGCATCTACTATACAACTTATACAAGTTAGTACAAATAGGTGAGGTTAGATTAAGAATGGTTAAAATTTCACCTGGGAATCTACCTGGGAATCAACTTGAGACTGGCTGCTATCTTCCTCAAACACAATATCTGTATTATAAGCCACTTGCCGGTATCCTGTCAAAAATATAATCATAAAACTCTCAGCTGAAATCTTGTTTGAAAATCAAAGAAATAAGTCAATGTCTTCCACTCAATTTGTAGTCTCTACTGTTTACCCACAAATTAAAATAAACTTACCTACCCACCCACCCTGTCCTAGCCTCTGTACCATTTACATTAACCTTCTAGTAACTTGAGAAGATGCCTAACACATCTTCACTACCATCTCTCTCTCTCTCTCTCCTTTCTTTTTTCCAACTGAAGTAGCCATGTATCTCCTCTACAGCAAGACACCCGTTTCTGTCCTTCAATCATACTTTAACCTCTCATCACCTGGAATAGAACCACCTCACTCAATACTACTTCGCTTCTCAGTCGAGGGGGTCTTGTTTTGTGGGTTACTTGGCCATCTCACTGGTGCTGGTGCCACATAAAAAGCACCCAGTACACACTGTAAAGTGGTTGGCTTTAGCAAGGGCATCCAGCTACAGAAACCATGCCAAAACACATTGTAACACAGTTCTCTGGTTTGTCAGTTCCCCATGCCAGTATGGAAAATGGGCATTAAGTGGAGATGATGATGATAATATAGTAGGATATACAGCAGTTAGTATTATTTTGTGTATATCAGGGTTTTTGGAATAGGTACACTGTATCCCCACAGGTCGTATGAAGATATCTGGTTGTAAAAACACAGCTTCATATATCTCATGCAAACCATGCAGGTACAGAAAAGTAGATGTGACGAGAGAGTGGATGAAAAGTGGATGTGAAGAGAGGGTTTGTGGCCCAATAAAATGCACTCAGGCCACATTGTAATATGGCTGGTGATAGGAAGGGCATCCAGCTGTAAAAACTAAGCTCAAGAAAGACATAATAAATGGAAGATGAATAGGGAGAACACTTTGATCTTGCCACAGATAACCTTCACTTATTGTATTGGCAGCATGGTAAAATGATTACAAGGACATATTGTTACAAAAACACCGACACACACACACAGTAAAAAAGTTTATTTTGTTGTGGAGTGTGTCAGATGACAAAGAACCACAATGAGTAGCAAGATGTTATGAGATCTATGTAACCCATGTAATAAGAGCAGAACAGGTGTAAATGATGATGACAACAACAACAACTATGGAATGGTTTTTCAAAAGGACCAAGTTGAAATACATTGCAATAACAACACAGACATTTTTCTGTTCAAAGGCCAAAATCTGCTTACCTTTCATTTCTGATGAATTTATATTCTGGTTGCTATCCAGTACCGACTTCATAGACTTATTGTCTATTCTCTGAGCCCATCTTCCACGTGGTTGAGTAGGGCTTTGAGGTTCTTCTACAGATATTACACCCTGGTTGTCAGTCTAAAGAACATAATAGAAGAAACTACAGTAACATTCTAAAACAACAATTTATATACATTAATCTAACATATTTATAGACTATATGATTATATATGGCAGAAGACAGACACTAAGTGATGATGAATATAAAACTACTTACTATACAGTCTAAGAAAAAAAACAAACATTTATGGTATATAAAAATATGACAGATTTTGTAGTTATATATACATACTTATTATTCACTATGAAGATATTTAAACCTCTTATAGGGATAGTTTTATCCAAGATACCCTGGTTTAATTTATATTTTGAAGAGATATTTCTTCAATAAATATATTGTAAAACATCAAATATTATTAATAAGTTTGAAAATGGAGAGATTCAATGGATATAGATTAATTAATTAATATCCATTGAATCTCTCCATTTCCAAACATATTAATTATATAATACATGAAGACTACATAAATACTGTATAAAGACTATGTTTATTGACTATAAACAGACTATTTATCTAAAACTATATTTGAGAGATAATAACTGAAAAGATATGGCATTGAACATAAAGATAAAAACTTGTGACTGCAAGTCATGCAGTATATCTGATTAACCAAACAACATAGCATCACTTAGACTCTCATTAGGTCAAGCTCTCATCTGCTAGTTGCATTCCAAATTACACCTAAAAGCTTACAAACATTCATTTAAGTACTACAAGAAGCAGAAATGATTTGACAAACCTCAACAAAACTATATTTTCCCCTCACATATTGTATAATGCATTGTATTTTTACTTTGTTTCACAGCTTAATCACAAGAAGGACAGTGCCCTGGACTCTTTACAGGGTCTCCAAGTCTAGTGGGATCAAGGGAGGAAGATAGCTTCAAGCTAAAAATCTGGTCTGAATGCTTTCAATGAAGTGGGTTTTGCTAGAGACACTCAAGGACTAGGTGGTAATGTTAAACAGAGCAAGGATTAAGGATGTGATTTAGACTCAGAACACAAAAAGTCCAAAACAAAAATTACAAGGCATTCCATCCAAAGCTTAGTCCACCATCATAGACTGGTACTTTATGTGTTGACCACAGAAGGATGACAGGCAAAATTGCCCTGATATGTATGTAAGCATACTAATTGCTGGCATGAAGATTGCCCTGAAATAAAACTAAATTAAGGAAAGTTCAAAGTCAAATGATCAAGAAAAAGACCTATGAAAATTTTTCAGTATCCTCAAAATGTCATTATTTCAGCTTTGCCATAGTTAACATCTAACATTCTGTAAAGTGAACAACATAGAAAACGGATAGAGAAAAACTGCAGGCATGGCTGCATGATAGAGAAGCTTGCTGCCCAACCATGTAGTCTCAGGCTGTGTGGCAGCTTGGGCAAGTGTCTTCTTCTACAGCTTCAGGCTGACTGAAGTGTTGTGAGTGGGTTTGGTAGACAGAAACTGGAACAATCCTAGTATGAATGTATGGGAGTGGATGAAAACAAAGAGCAACCTATTTTTATCTCAAGACTTAGAGAGTTAACATTTAGCGATAACATGACAAATTGTAAACCTTGTCTTATAAATGAAATTAAACTTACCTTAAGCTTTGCCCAACTAGGAAGCTGTCCAATACTGATACGATAATTAGCTGGGTTAATAACAGTACCAAACCCTCCACCTGATGTCATTTCTACAGTATCATTCTTCCCTATTGATTCTTGTAGAAAAACAGGAGCAATGTTATTACCGTGTCCATTGGATGGGCTGCTAGTTACAAAGTCAGAATTTCTTTGCAAAGGGAAAATTTCGTTGCTGTCTCTCTCCGTGAGAGAAGTTGGTCTAATAGGTGTCACCGGGTTGACAAGAGATCTGGAAATGAAGTTACACGATTTATATTCCAACAACGACAATATTGTCAGAACAGAATATCATCACTCCAGTGTCAAAAGATAAGATACATATAAACAATCTGAGATACATAGACAAACAATGTAAATTAGTAATGTTTGGAATGCTGACGTTTGCTAACATCTAACATATTTGATTTTGGTACTTTGCACCATCTGTTTGTAGGAAATGCATGTGTATGAACAGACACATACACATACACAAGGTGATTAAGTGTTGTTAATTAGTGGAATGAGTTTATTAAACAAAAGGTAACTCTAGCATAGTTGTTTATGTCAACCAGATCTATAACACTGCAAACTTTACAAAGAATATCAGAGACTTGCAAAAAAAGAGGAGAATATTATGATAGAGAAAGTAGTAGTTGGCCCTACGAACAGTGTTTCTTATGGAGGGGGTAGGGGCTGTAATGATTAAAAAGGAGGCTGACAAATTGCCATGTTTAATAAAATTAAAACGTTTAAACCTGTTCAACCTCATAGTGAAAAAAGAAGAATGATATGGATACAAACTCTATTCTGCCTTCTCGTAATTAAATTGGGAAGAGGAGTGCATTAAGCATTTCTCATCATTTACAAATAGTTTTCTACACAAATAATTTACACACACAAACGATCTTCTGCCACTTAAGGACTTGAGCAGTTAACAGTAGAAAAATATGAATGAAGAGCATCATCCACATCCAGCTATTAATAAAAAAAAATTGCGCAAACAAATAAAACCCTGCACTAACGCAAACATAAAAAATAAATGTTTGAATATCATTAAGTTTGTGTTTGGTTGTTGTTCATGTGCTGAGGGCCCCCAATCAAGGCAGTTAACAAACACCACACATTTTATTGAGAGACAAACAAAAATATAATGATTAAAAATAAAGTATAACTGATAAAATGATAGTAGATATTTTTTCTTCGTTTGAAGATAATTCAACAACCTTATATTTCCATTCCTTAATTTGAATCTTAACTACTTGATCCCTTTTTGTTGTGTTACAGACAGGCAGGCAGAGGATGGATGGATGGACAGATAGATTAGATAGATAGATAGATAGATAGATAGATGGGTAGGTGGACAGATGGGTAAGTGGACAGATGGATGGATGGAAAGATAGGTGGATGGACAGATAGGTGGATGGACAGATAGGTGGATGGACAGATAGAAATACAAAGAAAGAGACGAGAAGATTTAAATAAAGCAACAAACAGAAAATTAATGAGCTATAGTATTGAGATTAAACCCCTTGTAATGAGAATGAAAGACCAGAGTTTATAAGAGTGATTTCAAAGTTGTTTTTGTTTCAAACCGACAGTTGTGACAGCAACTGTCATATCAAACCAAACAGGCTGGACAACAAACAAGTCATCACAGCTTCACAGTCATACCACAATAGCACCACATTAGTAAAGGTTGTATCGACAAAGTGGGAAGTGTTTTCCAAGATCACACTTCTATGTGGTACATCAGGATATACTTAAGCAACAAAGCAAGAATCTCTTAAATGCAATTCATCTCAAGCAATACTAAAACCAAATAATGGATTAGGTTTTTTTATAATATTCCCATGGAAAAAAGGCCAAAACTTCCCATAAAAAATAATACAAATAAGGTTGAGCCATAAAACATTGGAATTTGACACAAATGTTTTCACAGCTTCTACCAACAGACAACTAATGAACTACATAAGGGGCTTCTATGCGGTCAATCGATTTGCTAGAAATAACAGCCAAATATCTGTGAAATCCCACTTTACCATATTAGACAATGTAATCCCCAACACAAAAAAGATAGGATGATCATAGCTGGAACATATTTTCATCACAGGTTAGCTCAGTCATAGCTGACATGGAACTAAACAACAAAAAGCAACTGAAGAATTTTAATGTATGTGTGTTATGTCATATACAATAATATACACACTCTCTATGTGTGCGTGTGTATATATATATATATATATATATATACACACATGTGAAAATATAATAGTCAAACACTGAAACTACATAGAAATATGTGCCATTTGATTTAACATTCAAACATTTGAATCTTAGTATAAGATTATTCAATAAGACAAGAAAAAAAAAATTCATACTGATATCTAAAGAGCAACAATGGATACAAGCTTCATCAATAGTTACCTTTGAAGAGAAACGGAGGTGCCATTTAAAATTTCTCTAGGTAAGTTACCTTTTTCCTCCATCCGCATCATCATTTGTTTTGTTAAATGGGGTGAAAGACGCCAGACAAATATACAACTAAAATTAAAAAGAAGAACAATAAAATGCAATTGTTAAATGCAACAGTTAAATGAGTTAAAAACAAGCAAAAGTTAAAAGAAATTCTTTCAACAAAGTCAGACCAATTTTCAAAAGCAAAACAAAAAGCAAGTTCTTACCCATCTCCAGACACCGAAATTAGATGCTTGAGATCATTAGTAAATTTTAAACATGTAGCAATCTCAGAGTGTCCATAGAAGTTGGCTACAAGCTCTCCAGTGTAGAAGTCAAAAAGGGATAAATTTTTATCTGAACAACTTGTTGCTATGTATGTTCCTGAAGGATCCAACTGCAATTTGATAAGTACTCCATCATCACTGACAGATCCTTTATAAATCTTCTTTAACTTTGCTGATTTGATATTATAGATCCTGAAAATGAAATTAAAAGAAAAGACTAAATATTATTGGAATAGAATATAACAGCCATCTACGCCCCATACTTAAACCCTTTTGATACCAACCTGTCCAAAACTAGCCATGGCTGTCAATAATAGGAAACAACTAACTTTTGCCTATTTTAAAGTATACAATATCTTTATATTTTACATGCTGTGATTGAGAAGACCCAGCAAGTAAAGCGAGATCACAGCTGTGGCCGATGCCAGTGTTCTATAACTGACCTATTTAAAAGCACCCTTGGATAGCAGGGCAATATGACGTGCTTGAAAAGACCTGTTGAGTCAAGTGAAATCAAAATCGTAGTTGTGGCCAGAGCTGCCTGGCTGGCACTTGTGCTGGTGGCACATAAAAAGCACCATTCAAGCTTGGGTCAACGCCAGTGCTGCCTTACTAGTTCCCATGCCGGTGGCACGTAAAAAGCACCATCTGAATGTGGTCAACGCCAGTGCCGCCTGACTAGCTCCCATGCCGGTGGCACATAAAAAGCACCCACTACACTCTTAGAGTGGTTGGCATTAGGAAAGGGCATCCAGGTGTAGAAACCCTGCCAGATCAGATTGCAGCCAGTATTCAGTCAAACCACCCAACCCATACCAACATGGAAGGTGGACGTTAAGTGGTGGTGATGATGATGATGATGATGATGATGAACAAACCTAAAAAGTAATATTGTACAAAATGTCTAAAAATTCACATGGAAACAACAAACATATTTAACAATGTTGAAGTTTGTCAAAATGACAGAATTAGATAAATTGATTTCCTGACTATTTTACAGTACCAAATGCTAGCACTTCTTGCATACGAGTTCAAATCCTGAGTATAGAAATATAATTTTCATAGACATACAAGAGACATGTCTATCCATGATGCCTGCAATTCTAATAGGAGTTTATTAAGTCAATTTAGGATTGCAACAAGCTAAACCTCATTACATTGCTAATGGCACAGTTTAACATTTATCTGTAAAGTCTAAGTATTTCTGTTACCTCTGTTACACTGGAGACAGTTTCTGTTTAGTCCTAACTCAGCCCTAACTGATTAGGTCTACAAATCAAAGTAGTCCAGTCATGATTAAGCTATCATTTATTTTCAGGCATTGTGTATCTAATATCCAACACAGCCTTAGGTAAATTTAAGGCAAATTTGGCTGCTATTTCCACCATGACCACATTAAAACTGCCTCACTATATAGGCAAAAGTTGCTTAGGGATTAGTAGCTCAAAAAGTCTCAATTTCTTTTCTTTAAAAAAGAAAATTTTAAGTAAAAAGGATAGAGGTGTCGTAATTGGAGGGTAGACAGTTTCCTCTTATATGTTAGCTCTACAAAATTAACTTTTATAGACACAGTGAAAGTAAGTCGAGGAAGCTAGTATTGCCTTGAGGCCCCAATTCCTGCTGGTGTTGTAGGGACACCATCATGATATTCTATGCATTTTAGGTAGTTTTAAACTTAGCAGAGCACATATCTGTTTAGGTCTATCTACAGTTAATTCCTTCAAGAGAGAAATAAACAGAAAGAGGACCCACAGCAGTACCAGACTTGTGCTTTTATTGACCCCCCAAAAAATGAAAGCTCAAGTTGATTGTAGCAGAATCTGTAGCTGGTGTATGCAGTGTTAAATATATAATGCATGCTAGGGTGAGAGAGAGTGATAGTTGGCAGTATAATAGGATCTTTTTTAAAACGGGGGCCACATTTTTCATTAATGTTTTACGTAGTGTTTTTGGTACCGAAAGACTTTCAAACTTCGTATACTTATCTATTTTGTGATATAGAACAGAAAAATATTTTTGTATGCGAATTTATTTCATGTAAAAAATTGTCTTATTTCGATAATTTCAACCAATCACTGACAAGTATTCAGTTGTTTAGATTTACTCCTTTGGCTGATTAAGCGATGTAAAGCGTATTTAATCTCCATACCTTCGTTTTATTTGCTTTTTTCATTTTAAATTTGCTTTAACCCTAACCCTAACCCTAGGGTTAGGGTTAGGGTTAGAGTTAGGGTAAGGGTTAGGGTTAATTGTTTCAGAATCGTTTGTTTATGTAGTCGGCACTTAATGTATATCGGCTGAATGGACGTCAGTGATTGGTTGAAATTACAGAATAACATGGAATAATTTATGGATTTCTTTTTTTTTAAAGAAGACTAAGAGAAAAAGATGTTTTATATGACACATTCTACCAGTGTTCCAAGTTTCAAAGTGTTTCGTTAATGAAAAATGTGGCCCCCGTTTTAAAAAAGATCCGTATAATATTCATAAAATATAGCTAAATCACATAAGACATGGAATATGACTGTCATAGACTCATTCCTGAATTTGAGACTCAAAGTAGGGAGTGATACATATGTAAGGATGTTGTGGTACAGGTCGTTCTCCTTTCATTCAAAAACAAAAATGCTACAATATGAGCTTACCTTACATTCCGGTCTTGACAAGCAGTGGCTACAAACTTTTCTGCGGCATCAACGTCCATATCGTACAGAGTTGTCTTCCCCACAAGATGCTGATGAAGATTAAACTGAAACTCTGGATGCTGGAAAACACAACAGAAAAGGAAACCAATTCTTAAGGAGACAAAACAATTTAGAAATTCTATAGAATTTATGTTGGATTCCGGGGAAAAACAGTTATGAAACCCTGGGGAACCAAGTGTTTTGAAACTGAACCACTATGAAAAGGAATATTGGTTTGAAAATATTGAAGCGAGGTTCCAAAACTTACAAAGACATTGTGTTATATAGATTTGTTAGCAATCATCATCATCATCATCATCGTTTAACGTCCGCTTTCCATGCTAGCATGGGTTGGACGATTTGACTGAGGACTGGTGAAACCAGATGGCTACACCAGGCTCCAATCTGATTTGGCAGAGTTTCTACTATTGGATGCCCTTCCTAACGCCAACCACTCCGAGAGTGTAGTGGGTGCTTTTACGTGTCACCCGCACGAAGGCCAGTCAGGCAGTACTGGCAACGGCCACGCTCAAAATGGTGTATTTTATGTGCCACCCACACAAGAGCCAGTCCAGGGGCACTGGCAACGATCTCGCTCAAAAGTCCTTACACATGTCCTTTTACGTGCCACCGGCACAAAGGCCAGTCAGGCGGTAAAGAAAGCAAGAGTTTATACACACATTTCCCTTGTTAAATGTTATGAGTTCCAGAAATTCTAATAAGATCTGAATATTTATTAAATGTATTTATTTACTTATATAATGCTAATGAGAGGTGAGCAGGATGTCACAAATGTAGATAGAAATCATTTTACTCTGCAAAAAATTCAACTGTGGAAGTGAGATAACAAAGTGGTTGTTTATCTCCTAAGTCAGCCCTATAAAAAGAGGTGTCCCAGCTGTGACCATCCTAACTTCGCAGTTTAACTAAGATTACATTAATCAATTTACTTCTTTTTGAAGATGTTAGGATGAGTGATTTGAGGGAGATTTGGTTACTATTTCTAGTCAGTCCATTAGTGACCATGTAGAAACTCCTTCAATGGTTTGTGGTAAGCAGAGTAATGTGTCCTGAAGAACCCCAAGAACTGTAATTTATGACCTCCTAACCAGAAGTCCATTTCAACCTTTTAGCCACATTAGGTATGTCACACAACAGTAGGTCCAAATTCAACAACTTAATCTGTGAAGAATGATATCCTCCTTTTATTATATTCTGGTTGTTCTATCTTGAAAGAAGTTTAGCTTCACAAATTTCGTCCATCCATTTTTTCTGCCCATTGTTCCTGAGAGAGTTCAGGATAAAGTCCTCAGGCATTTCCTCCATAGGATCCTATCAGAAGTAACCGTCATTATACTTCACTACTGGATTCTCAAGAGTGACCAATTGAGACTATGGATTTCATTTTTGGTCTTCTCTGCAGGGAGTCTCTCAAGATCAAACTGCTACTACTCTGTACAGAGAGGTCACAGTTCTGGAAGGACTGACATGCAGTTAGAATGTTGCAGGAAAGGATTGCAAGATAGATTCTTCAAGCAAAACCAAAACAAATTTCATTTTTAGAAATACTTGAGATACACGGTATGAGTTCTGATGAAGTAGGTAGTAGAGCAAGGATGTGTTGAGATGAGTCTAGTTAAGATTCATGCATGACAAAATATAGGCATCACTGGAGATAATTCTAGGGAGACTTGTCCAAATATGCAAAAATATGCATTAAGAGGTTAAAATTATTGAGGTACAACTCCTATCAGAAGCAACCGTACCAAGTAGGTAACCAGTCAATCTTCATGTAAATGTTAAAATATGATTCTAAGCTTATAAATGCAACTAATGAAAAAGTAAAAAAGAATTTAAATACAATTAAGTAGAAACTTACCAATTGTGCATTTCGAAACAAGAGAGATTTATCAGCACTACAGCTTAGCATTCGAAACTGACCATCATTTTTGGTGAACTTGACTGCTGTGATGGAAGAGGAATGGTCATCTAGTGTTTGTAACAGTCCATAATCTTGTTCAACATCAAAGATATGGATTAACCGATCCCTGCTTGCTGTTGCTAACAGTCGAGGTTCTGGAAAGAAAAATGCAATAAACTGAAGACTTTTCATTTCCTATCAAGAGTTACAGAGACAACTAACATTGGAACTATATTCTTCCTGGTCTACATTTAACAAGACAACTTGCCAATACATCCTTTAGTGACTTCAATGTCTATTGACACTTCCAAATATCTTCCTCCTATTTACATACCAATAATGCACTTTTACATTTCTTTAGCATGTTCTACATAGGCGTAAGAGTGACTGTGTGGTAAGTAGCTTGCTTATGAACCACATGGTTCCAGGTTCAGTCCCACTACATGGCACCATGGGCAAGTGTCTTCTACTATAGCCTCGGGCTGACCAAAGCCTTGTGAGTGGATTTGGTAGACAGAAACTGAAAGAAACCTGTTGTGTGTATATATATATATATGTCTGTATATGTCTATGTGTCTATCCACCCCCCAACATCGCTTGACAACCAATGCTGGTATGTTTACATCTCCGTAACTTAGCAGTTCGGCAAAAGAGACCGATAGAATAAGTACTAGGCTTACAAAGAATAAGTCCTGGGGTCGATTTGCTCGACTGAAGGCAGTACCCCAGCATGGCCACAGTCAAATGACTGAAACAAGTAAAAGAGTAAAACATGGCTGAGTGTGCGCACACACACACACACAAAACCTAAACGTAAGTCTGTCAAAGCCTGTATGTATTTCTTGAATGGAGATCATTTACAATAAGATCTGTCCCCTTTAAAACAACATTAACACACACACACACACTATACAACTCTTACACAAAATAACATCCATTTTACTCATGACTACTAAACACAGATGTTAAATTATTTACTTAATATACTTTATTGACAATAGATAAATAGAAGTATGCATTAAACTTTATGAAATTTAAAATTGAGTTTTATAGATCATTAATTATCCATTAAAATGGCACTCAACCAGAGAATTGGTGGGAACTTGCACAATCAAAACTTAAATTCTTACCTGTGTGTAGTGGAGAATATTCCAGAGATAACACTTCAGCATCATGTGCTTCAATTGCTTTGGTTTCTATCATCTCTGACAAGTCATAGATCCTGAAATACAAACATTACTTTTTTTATGATGATGGTGATGGTGATGGTGGTGGTGGTGGTGGTGGTGATGGTGATGATGATGATGATGATGATGATGATGATGATGATGATGATGATGATGATGATGATGATGATGATGGTGGTGATGATGATGATGATGATGGTGGTGATGATGATGATGGTGGTGATGATGATGATGGTGGTGATGATGACGACAACGACGATATATTTATTTCCCACTGTTCGAAGACAATGTGCAAAAACAGCAGAAATTTTACCTACAACAATGACTGATGCGTGCGCGCGCGTGCGCGCACACATGTATATACATGTGTGCACCCTTATCCTAACATCATGTGATGGTTGTAAATGAGCACCACTGTCATACAAGTGGAGTTATTTCCAGTCTTCCATGGGAAAAAGTGTCAGGCTATGGAGAATAGTACTGTGCCTGGATACAGGTGAGGGTTGGCGACAGTAAAGGCATCAGGTCGTAGAAACTCTACCTCAATAAATTCCATCTGACCCTTGCAAGAATGGAAAGGTGAACGTTAAATGATAAGGATTCAGATTAAGGATAATAATGAGGGATTTCTACTTAAAACAATATTTTTGGAGGTAAGTCATAATCAATTGAATTATCCCACTATATAACAAATACTTTATTTCGACTTTGGAGGGGGAAGAAGAAAACGTAATTCCAGCAAAATTCAAGACGAAAGGGAATAGCTATATTATGAAATAAAAAGTCACAGCCAGGTATTGAAATGTTTCTAATATAATAATGACGATAATTCATTTACAACCTGTGAAAGAGATTCAGCTGATCAGTCTATAAGCAATACTTAATCAATATATTTTTTCACAACCTAGGAACAATGGATTGGGATCAATCTATGTAATCTATGGTCGCATGGAGAAACAGACGCGTGAGGAAAGGAAGGGAAGTAACCGAATATAAAGGGAAGTAACTCTGCTCATCCGTCGTCTTCCTAGTATAAGTTTTTTGTTTTTATTTTTTGATCTAGGCATTGAGCTACAAACATGACGAGATTCGGTCTTACACCGAACTTTAACACCAAGACATTTGTAAAACTGACTACTGCTATAACTGGCAATATCTGGAAAATGTGTTGCTGTTAGATATTTGTGAAGGTCTTTCTGTATGTAGCTAGCCAAGTATTTGGGTCAGTCGTAAGCTATAGTAGATGAAATTTGCCCAAAACTGTATGGTTGGAAAGAGAATTTCTTAACCACACTACCACAACTACATATACACACACACAGACACAGGCATGGCTATGTGGTTAAGAAGCTTATTTCCAACCATGGGTTCAGCCATGCTACATAGCACCTTAGGCAAGTGTCTTCCACTATAGACCCAGGCTAAACAAAGCCTTGAGAAGGGATTAGCTTAATGAAGACTGAAATAAGCCCACTATGAATACATATATATATATATATATATATACGTGTGTGCATGTGTTTTTGTGTACCCTTACCTTGGTACTATGTGATGATTGTAAATAAGCATCACCATCATATACGTAAGGTTGTTAGTTTCCAGTGTTCCATGAAAAATATCTGTTTTTCACAAGAAAATATTATCTTGCAAGGATATAGGTAAGACAATTGGAAAGGGCATCTAGTCATAGAAATTCTGCCCCAACAAATTCTATCTGACCCATGCAAGCATAGAAAAGTGGATGTCAAAACAATGGAAAGTCCATGTGCATATACGCACGCACGCGGACGGACACACACACACACACACACACACACACACACACACACACAAA
>NC_068991.1:65140245-65151496 GCF_001194135.2 Octopus bimaculoides
GGCGATTGTTAAATAAAGCATCCAGTTGTAGAAACCATGCAAAAAATCAAAAAAAAAAAAAACAGCTATACCTAACATTTCCCATCCGATCACCTGAAGCCAGACATTGACCATCTGGGCTGATTTTAATAGCCCGAATACCATTTTTGCCCTCTTTTCCTTCAGACTTTTCGGCTCCTGCACCTTAAAAAAGAAAAAAAAGTTTCTGAAGTGTTTCTTTCAAGAGAAATCAGACACATTTAAGTCATATCAATAGTTATAGAGCAAGCAAAATGCTAAGAGGAGCAATAAAACAGTTACAGAGCAAGCAAAATGCTAAGAGGAGCAATAAAACAGTTACAGAGCAAGCTACATCAACTAAATAGTCACAGAAGCAGTTTAATAGCCACAGAATGGGCTAAATAACCACAGAATGGGCTGAACAATCACAGAAAGAGTTAAATAATCACAAAACGAGTTAAATAGTCACAGAAACAGATAAATATCCATAAAACCTGGTGAATAACTAAATAGTCAGAGAAACAGGTAAATAGCCACAAAACACAAGTAAATAGGTATAATGAGATAATTATAATTACTTGAATACAAGCTGTTCACATTCTAAATATGCAGACCTTAACTACAAGTAGTATATCAAAATGAAGTGGCTATAATTACTGCTATTAATTAGACAATAGGTAAAGAGGTTAAACAGAAACAATTATTCAAAGAAAGCTACAACTTTATAAACTCAAGTAAAAGTCAATCTCATGTCCAATGAACTCTTGATTTTGGGCCAAGATCTCAATAATTTATGATGTCTTGCACATGGGTCAACTTCTTATATGTTAGGGGAGTAGAACAAGTAATTGTACCAGCAGTAATAATGCTCCATGTTTTCATGGAGCCTTGAGTTGGCCTATGAAGTTAAATAGCCATCATTGTAATAATCACTCACTCCTCTGTGCCTATATATCTGCATTCTATCTGGTGCAGGCTTGGCTGTGTGGTAAAGAAGTTGGCTTTACAATATGTGATTTCAGGTTCAATCTCACTGCACAGTACCTTGGGCCAACTTGCAAGTGAATTCATCATCATCATCATTCAACATCTGCCTTCCATGCTAGCATGGGTGGGGTGGTTTCACAAGACCAGGTTAGACAGAAGCTTTTACCAGACTCCTGTGACAGTTTTGACAGCATTTTTACAGTTGGATGCCCTTCCTAACACCAACCACTCAGCTGAGTGGACTTAATGTTTTTTCACATGGCACAAGTAAAAGCGAGGCCAGTTTTGGCAAGGTTTTTACAGCTGGATGCCCTCCCGAACACCAAACACTTCACAGTGTGGACTGGGTACTTTCAAGTGGCACCTGCATTGACAGAGTCACCAAGTACTTGCAGGGCAAACAAACAAAAAAAAATTTCAAGAGGGAAGGGGGCATTGGAGGAGGCAACCTTGTGTTGGATGATGAAAGGTTATAGCGAGAAAGAAACAGGTGTCTTTCAGTAGAAGTACAAGGAGAGAGAGAGAAAGAGAGAGAGAGAGAGATAGAGAGATCAGAAATGAAGACAGAAACAGGTGCACTACCGCAAAGGAAATACATGGTTACCCAACTTGGGGGAAGTGCAGGAGGAGAGAAAGTGGGAGACAGCAGGATAGAGATTGTGGCAAAATGCCAGACATACTCACAAGGGACAGGGATCAGAATATAAATGGGATGGTTGAGTAAAAGAAGAGAGAGATACAGATGGTGGAAAATGCCAGGACATACCCTTGAGGTTCAAGCACCACAATATAAGCAGCAGGATATTGCAAAGGAAGTGTGATTAAAGAGTAGGGGGTGGGGCTAAAACCTGGGTATATATATATATATATATATATATATATATATATATATATATATATATATATATATATATATATATATATATATATATATTCAAGGGGGCTACTGAATAACAATGATACAGAGGAACAGGGCCATGAGGAAATGTGAGGGAGAGATGTAGAGGTGTAGATTGGTTTGTTGGGGTAGAGTGAATGAAGTTTTCTTGTTACGGGTGGATGGACCACACAGGTCAGAGGGCAAGCAGACAGCAATGATACAGTGGCACAGGGCCAAGAGGACAGGATTGGGGAGTGGGAAGCAAGCATAGTGCATGAAGCAGAAATGTGAGGAAGAGAAGAGATGTAGAGATGCAGTTTGGTTTGTTGTGGTAGAATGTGTGAGAAGCTTTCTTGTTAAGTATGGGTGAGACACACAGCACTTGTAGAACTCGGCTTTGCTGACACGGGTGGGTCTTCTCTAGAACTTCATATTGCCAGACATTTCGGTCCATTGTCATTTCCTCTGTGAGGCCCAACATCTTGAGATCTGTCCTTACCATTTAATCCCATGTGTCCCTAGGTTTCCCTCTTCCATTTGACAGAAATTGGAAGGTGTGAGTGAGTGTGTGTGTGTGTGTGTGTGTGTGTGTGTGTGTGTGTGTGTGTGTGTGTGTATGCGCACATGTTTTTTTCTCTCTCTCTACCTTGATATCAGGTGATTGTTGTAAATGAATGTCATTTCCAATATTCTGCCAAAACATGTTTGGCCATGGGGAAATGTTAATTTTGGGGGGAACAGATGTGTGTGTGTATGTTGGCAACAGGAAGGGTATCTGACTTTAGAAAATCTGCCTCAATAAACTCCATCTGACCTATGCAAGCAGAGAAAAGTGGTTGTTAAAGCAATAATGATGAATTGGTGGATATTTCGTGCTTTGTTTCCTGGCACCAACTGTTAAATATTTCATGTCTGGTGCTAAATTTCAACTCAATAAAATTATCCCAGCTAATCATTTCTTGTATCTAAAAACTTGGGCCTTCAAAACGACCTCTACGTGAGTATATGTACTGTTTGTAGTTACTTTTATATAAATTTGTTTCATTGGATAAAGCTGACGGTTGGAAAACCCAAATAATCAATGTTACTTACCTGTATTGCAGTCCCCATCACAGAGAAAAGAATAACAGGGATCTGTGTAATATGTCTTCAAGAGTTCCTGAAATACAAAAATAATATTTCTGTACATTTGACACTAAAATTCCTTGATAACTTTTAGAAAAATAAGTTTTAAAACAAAGAATTTCTTAAGTTCAAAACTAAATAGTGAAGAAAATACCCAAAAATATAAATAACCAAAGAAGTTAGCTTTCTGAAATTTAATCTTCAATTGTAAAAACTGTTGGCTAATTGAAGCCCCATAATCAAATACTGGGATTGACATTATCAATTAGCCCCTTCCACAAAATTACAGGCTTAGTGTTTATCGTAGAAAGGATTATTATTATTGTTGTTATTATTTTTATTAAAGCAGTGATATAGCAGAATAATTAGCATGTCAGACAAAATGCTTAGCAGTCTTTCTCCCAGCTTTGTGTTCTAAGTCCAAATGCTGTTGAGGTCAACTTTGCCTCTCATCCTTTCGGGGTCAATGAAATAGGTACCAGTTGAGCACTGGGGTCCAATGTAATCAACCAGACCCCTACCCCAAAATTTCAAGCCCATTGAAAAAAGGATTATTAATGACAATGAATTGGTAGAATTGTTAGAGCATTAAAAAATGCGTTAGGTATGAGTTCCAAGTCTATGTTCTGAGTTCAAATCCTGGTGAGGTTAATTTTCTCTTCGTCTTTCCAGGGTCATTAAAACAAAATACTATTTAAGATCTAGTGTCAATGGAATTCAGTAACATCCTGTTAGCTTTGTACCTGAATTAGTGACAATTATATTTGTATGTATGTGTATATATTTGATTGCGCCCTTTTAAAGCCTAGCCAGGCTTGTGGGCCTAGTTTCCTGGTTTCAATGGCCTATGTGTTCCCCAGCTGGACGGGACACCAGTCCATCGCAGCATTACTCAGTTTTGCCAGCTGAGTGGATTGGAGCAACATGAAATGAAGTGTTTTTCTCAAGAACACAACGCGTCGCCAGGTCCAGGAATCGAAACCACAATCTTACAATCATGATGCCAACACCCTAACCACTAAGTCACGTGCCTCCACACATATATATATATATATATAAAATATTTGTATATATGTACACATACACTGTTGCATGTACATAGAAATGAACAGATGTAATTATAAACAATAATGTGCATGGATTTTATTAAATTGAAAAAAAAACAAGAATAGATGGTATTTACATGGCTGTATATGTTTCTTCTGTAAGGCCCCAATTCTGTAATATGCTGGCTGATGTTCCAAACCCGTATTGTATCATCATTAGAACAAGTAATAAAGGAACCAGGTGGAAGACATGAAGTATTTTTATTTTTCTCTGCTGCTGGATATATCTGAACATACGAAAATATCATGGATGAGATCAAAGACAATAAACTTTAAAAAATAAATATCATTAAAATTTTAATAAAAGTAAAACATTAAAATTTGTTTGAGAAAATATATCTCAGAAAATATAACGAAAAAAACTTTCTCTTACTCAAATAAATTTGAAGTTAGAAAAAGCATTGCAATAAATAAATAAACATATTTTCTTTCTAAGTAAATTAATTTTTTTAAAGTTAAACTGCGAATGGAAAACTGAAAATAATACCAGTAAATTGAGGAACATGGATTTTTTAACTATTGTTGCACTCTAACATTTTATTCAGATTTAATAAGTTGGTAGCTTTTGATTAAAGAAAGCACACCATTTTAGTATTACAACAAAGCTTCATTGTCAAATCTGCAGGATTATCATTCAATATTTCAAGCTTTCAACTACATACCATTCCTTCATAAACAAAACAATATTTATGCAAGTGTGCGTGGGTATACATACACCTGTTCTGTTCTATACTTTCAGCCACAATATTCCTTTGTAAACACACACACATATACACACATGATGGGTTTCTTTCAGTTTCTTATTTCTTTACTGCCCACAAGGGGCTAAAAAACATAGAGGGGACAAACAAGGGATTAAGTCGATTACATAGACTCCAGTGCATAACTGGTACCTAATTTATCGACCCCGAAAGGATGAAAGGCAAAGTCGACCTCGACGGAATTTGAACTCAGAATGTAGTGGCAGACGAAATACCGCTAAGCATTTCGCCCGGTGTGCTAACGTTTCTGCCAGCTCGCCGCCTTTCAGTTTCTGTCTACCAAATCCACTCACAAGTCTTTGTTTAGCTCATGGCTATAGTAGAAGACACTTGCCCAAGATGTTGCATAGTGGGACAGAACTAGAGACCTAGTGGGTGAGAAGTGAGCTTCTTAACCACACTGCCATGCCTGCACCTATGGTCATCATAATCATAATCATCATTATTTAACATCCATTTTCCATTCTGGCATGGATGGAATGCTCTGACAGAATCTGGTGAGCTGCAAAGGTAGTGGCTTTGGTATGTTTTCTATAGCTAGATGCCCTTCCTAATGCCAATCAAAAATACTGGGTGTTTTTTACTAATGCTGCTAGCATTAGTGAGGTTGCCAAGTAAGTTACAAGACATTAAAAAAAAAAAAAAGAAAGAGAGAAAGACCCCATAACTAGGTAGTGGGGGAACATTAGGAAAAAGGGGGTAGCTTTAGGCCAGATGCTGAGAAGCTGAAGTATGATAGAAAGAAAAGCACAGGTGTCTTAATATAAGAAGAGATGCATTGAGTTTATAGTAAAAAGAAATTTCCTTACCTCTAGATCCCAAATACACCCTGAGTGGTATAATGTAGACCATATTTTACCAACTTTATATATGTCATGAACATCCCAGATATACAGACTGTGGTCACTATAGACACAAGTTATCTGAAATAGAAAACAATTATATGAGAAATATTTACTAGACAACATTATAAGGCACAGGATGTCTAAAATGAAAATAAAACCATCCACAGTTTCAGTAAAATAGACCGATTATCAAGACCGAAATATTTCAAAATCTAAAATAAGGCAGAGGAGTGGTTGTGTGGTAAATAGCTTGCTTACCAACCACATGGTTCTGGGTTCAGTCCCTCTGTGCGGCACCTTGGGTAAGTGTCTTCTACTATAGCCTCGGGCCAACCAAAGCCTTGTGAGTGGATTTGGCAGACGGAAACTGAAAGAAGCCCGTCGTATATATGTGTGTGTGTGTGTGTGTGTGTGTGTGTGTGTGTTTGTGTTTGTCCCCCTAGCATTGCTTGACAACCGATGTTGGGGTGTTTACGTCCTCATAACTTAGCAGTTTGGCAAAAGAGACCAATAGAATAAGTACTAGGCTTACAAAGAATAAGTGACAAAAAAAAAAATACAACATGAAGCATAGAAAGTTCACGATTATACATGTTAACCTACTGCAAATCTTCAAAAACATTGTCATTCACCATGATATTTAGCAAAAAACAATGGCAGGAGGGGCATTTAAGAAATATTTGATCTAGCCATTTAATTCATTTAAAACTTCTAAAATTATCTAATTATTAAAAGTGGTAACACAGAATATAATATTTAAGCTTCCATGCAGAAATGAGCATATAATTTTGATGCCCTAGCTCAAGTCAAATTACGTTTGATCAGTTGGAATAGTAAAAAATAAACTGTAGAGAAGAATCGATGACATAGTGTAATAAGATACTAATGCAGGAACAATAAATAATACACAGCAGCAAACGTAATGAGATATTGGAATATCGAAAGTAATTTTCATAGAATCATTAAGTTACAGAAATATAAAGTGGTAAATACACACTGTAAAACTGGGTCACATCTTCAAATTTTGTTTACAAGTAAGAATCAATATAATAAAAGGTAGCTATCACAGCATGTGCTCTTAGCTAATCCAGTCATTATCTCAACAATCAATGAACTGAGTGAGAAAAGCAAGTAGATTTACCTATGGCTGACATAAGAAGAGTTGTACAGAGGAAACAAATGGATTCCAAGGTTAGTTCAAGAAATATTTTTAGGAAAAAAGAGGAAATACAAACTAATGGTTTCTTTTGACAAAGTTTTAAAAGGAGAAACATACTTCTAGATAGATTATCTTCTATCTTTTACTTGTTTCAGTCAATGAAATGTGGCCATGCTGGGACACCATCTTCAAAGGATTTAGTCAAACAAATCACCCGCCAGTGAGTATTTTTTTAAGTCAGGTACTTATGTTGTCAGCCTCTTTTCCAAAACCACTAAGTTACAAAGGCATAAACAAATCAAACACTGGTTGTCAAGTGGTGTTGGGTGAGGATAAAGCAACTGTGCTGGTGCAACGTAAAAAGCACCCATGCTGATACCACACAAAAAAACACTCTGTAAAGTGGTTGGTGCTAGGAAGGGCATCCAGCTATAGAAACCATGCCAAAACAAACAAGTGAAGCCTGGTGCAGATCTCCACCCTGCCAACTCCTGTCAAACCATCTGATTCATGCCAGCATGGAAAACAAATGTTAAATGGTGATGCAGATTTTGACACAGTTTCCATCTACCAAATTCACTCAGAAGGCATTGGCTGCCCCAAGGATACAGTGGAAGTCACCTGCCCAAGGTGCCATGCTGTGGGACTGAACTCAAAACTATGTGGTTGCGAAATGAACTTTGTAACCACACTGCCATGCTGTTATGTCTGAGTGAAAAAAATGAGATGGTTATAACTGTGTTTGAGCTAAGCTAGGGTTCAACAACAATAAACCTGATTGGTCTGAACTTCAAATGTAGAGAGACCTAACAAAATATTATGTATTATTTAGTTTCAACTGCACCTCCGCTGAAGTACAAATTCATATCAACAGTCACATCAATAGTCTATATATTAAATATGTTAACACCTACTTAACCTACTTATTGTTTGTTATGCAGACAGCATCTATTTTACTACACCAACAACAAAAATGTACAATCTTGTATATTTACTTACTGATTTTTTTAATAAGTAATGAACACTGATGAAAACTATCTGACAAACTAGAAGCTTTTGAAATGTTGACATATAGAAGAACATAAAGAATATCTTGGACAAAACAAAACTTAGGAAGAAGTGTGACAACTAGCAAATGTAAAAAGAGCATGACTTTCAGCTATAAAAAGAAAGGCAGTCAAAATATAAGTGTCTTCTTCAACACGCCTGGTTCTTCAGTGGAAATGAAAAATAAAAACTATCTGTAGCATGACACAAGAAGCCAGCGCCATTTTGTACGAGATCTCGCCAGCGGCCATTGCCAGGTCTGAGACAAGAGCAAGATCTTACCTACAACCATGTTTGCCATGCATGAGACCATTAGACCACAGCGAGGCTCTCGTGGGCAACATCTATTTAAGGAGGTGTATTGAGTAACCCGTTCTGTTCTCTCGCGTTGCCACTCACATTGAATAACACTGCAACCTAGCAGCTCACAGCAGATTCTTAAAACGCTCTAACTTTACCCATTATCTCCAGAGGTAAAACACCTCTCGCAAACGGAGCTAACGAATTGTGCGCTGACATACAGATGGTCACCGGGAGCAAACCCCATGAAATGAGAACCAAATAAACAACCATTGAATGCATCTACTTGTAAGCCTCTTCTTCGAGTTCCAGAATCCTAAGACTACAAAAAAATAATTGTAATGGGAGAAGGAGATACTCCACAGGTATCAGGAACCTTCTAGTCCCATTATAGATCTTTTCACTTCTTTGACAAATTTCCTTTAACTTAGATCATATTCTGGGATAATTATTAATATTTATATTTAAACTTGGTGACATACAACAAAGAAATTTATCTGTGTGCACAGTATGCATCGCACCTCTAATGCCCCCCCCCCCATTTATTATGAAGTTCTTAAATTTAGTTCTTACCTTTTTATTAATATCATCATAAGTTAAAGCCATAGAATCAGGATAAAGAGCATCTGTCTTCGGACACACTTGGCTGAAATTTAGAATGAGAAATGACACATTAAGACAACATTGTTTTCTTTTCAATATTTCACTTGTGGTGAGCTGGCA
The DNA here is from genome assembly GCF_001194135.2 of Octopus bimaculoides. NCBI lineage: Eukaryota > Metazoa > Mollusca > Cephalopoda > Octopoda > Octopodidae > Octopus > Octopus bimaculoides. Next base: position 65,149,179 of record NC_068991.1, read on the forward strand.
GAAATGTTAGCACACCGGGCAAGATGCTTAGCAGTATTTTGTCTGTCTTTATGTTCTGAGTTCAAATTCTGCCTAGGTCGACTCTGCCTTTCATCCTTTCAGGGTCAATAAATTAAGCACCAGTTGCTTACTGGGGTCATCTAATCAAGTGGCCCCCTGCCCCAAAATTTTGGGCCTTGTGCCTAGGGTAGAAAAGAATATTTCACTTGCCATTTCTCTTTCTTGCAAAGTCTGCATGTTTTGGTGTATCTGCATAAATTGCTAACACTCTCAAACATGAAAGGGCTACGGCAGTGATTGTTTTACATGACTCAACCAGAAGAGAAGCATTACAAAGACATGTTATTGTTTGGACAAATTAAAGATTGTATTGAACAGAGAGACAGTTTGCAAAGTGAGGTTTGCCAATAATTTATTCTTATCTCCTAAATAACAAATTATCACAATCAACTGTCATAGTATAACTATTTAAAAGACCTATATTTTCAATTAATTTGCTAAGAAGCGAAATCGTCATGGCACCTGTGCCCAGCATTGCCTTCCTGGCACTTGTGCCAGATGGCATGTGTAAAGACATTCGAGCGAGATCGTTGCCAGTGCCACCGAACTGACTCCTGTGCAGGTGGCACGTAAAATACACCATTTTGAGCGTGGCCATTGCCAGTACCGCCCGACTGGCCTTCGTGCTGGTGGCACGTAAAAGCACCCACTACACTCTCGGAGTGGTTGGCGTTAGGAAGGGCATCAAACTGTAGAAACTCTGCCAAATCAGATTGGAGCCTGGTGCAGCCATCTGGTTCTCCAGTCCTCAGTCAAATCGTCCAACCCATACTAGCATGGAAAGCGGACATTAAACGACGATGATGATGAAATACCAGCCAAATCACCTTCAAATCATAACTTCAAAAGATGAAGAACATTTCGAAAATAGACGCCCAGATACACTGTATGAAATAAAAGATGGAATAGTCACAGCTGCAACACCTTTGATTATTATAAAGTCTACAGATTTTATAATCTGGGCTGATTTGGGGTTAAAACAACAGTAACACTATCAGAATCAAATCTTATCATTTGTCATTTTAACATACATTTCTTCATATCAGAAAGGGTTTGACAAGTCTGTCACGCCAGAATGAGTCAATTGGGTATGACAATTTGAACGCTGATGATTTGGCATGGCTGAATGGACATTCAACCCATTTTGACGACAGCATGTTTTGACAATGGATGCAAACATACATTCACACATGCTTGCACTCACAGAAATATACGTATATGGATAGAGTGAGGGAGGAGAGAGGGAGAAAGACATTACACATACATACACACATACCTAGATTTCATGTGCACAAACAGAGAGAGGGAGAGACGGAGAAAAACATTACATCTAATGTCCAATAAGGCAGCACCAAATCATTGACGCCAAAACATCTCATACCCCTATCACACTAAACGTCACTACTTGTTATGCTGTTACAACTTCCTCATATTATTCTTCTTGCTCTTCCTTCAAGTACCTTCTACTGTTAGCATACAGAGGTTTACCATCACCTACAGGTTTCAATGTAGGACCAGAGATATCAACCTATCGAAACCTCAATTAGCAAACTGTTTTTATATTTAATACAGTCATTAATATATTCAAATACCATTAGACCAATTCCATTTTCTTGTTCTTCTTATTCCTACATTATAAAGTTATACAAAGTATCTCTGATTTACCAGAAGTCTATTAGATGAATTGTGGAGGCGCAATGGCCCAGTGGTTAGGGCAGTGGACTCGCGGTTTCGATTCCCAGACCGGGCGTTGTGAGTGTTTATTGAGCGAAAACACCTAAAGCTCCACGAGGCTCCAGCAGTAAATGGTGGCGAACCCTGCTGTAGTCTTTCACCACAACTTTCTCTCACTCTTACTTCCTGTTTCTGTTATACCTGTAATGTAATTCAAAGAGTCAGCCTTGTCACACTGAATCTCCCCGAGAACTACGTTAAGGGTACACGTGTCTGTGGAGTGCTCAGCCACTTGCACGTTAATTTCACGAGCAGGCTGTTCCGTTGATCGGATCAACTGGAACCCCCGACGTCGTAAGCGACGGAGTGCCAACAACAACATTAAATGAATTATGGCAATCTGTATAAAATCTGAGCAAGAAAATTGTCTGAGCCTTTAAACGTTCCTTTATTTTAATTTTGAAATGCAATAACACATTTTTTCTCATCCCTCCCATCTATTTTTCAGTTACAATTTCAAGATTATTATAATGTGGCAATTTTTATGCCACATTAAAATATTTAAAAATATTTAAGAGATTACT
>NC_068991.1:65152800-65153871 GCF_001194135.2 Octopus bimaculoides
TATATATATATCAGTACGTTGGAGAAGCAGGTTACTGTCAATCCCTATATATTTATGATTATAAATGTTTTTTACCGAAGAAGGTTTTTTCATACTGAGCTACCCGGCAAAATTGTTGATTATTAATTTTATTACTAATTGACGATTCCCTGCCCTGCATATCTATATATATATATATATATATATGTATGCATGTTTGTATGTGTGTGTGTGTATTTGTGTCTCTATTTGTCGTCATCCCCTGTCACCACTTGACAACCGGTGTTGGTGTGCTTACGTCCCTGTAACCTAGCAGCTCAGTGAAAGAAACTGATAGAATAAGTACTAGGCTTAAAAAAATAAGCCCTGGAGTCAATTTGTTCAACTAAAACCCCACAATGCAGTGCTCCAGCATGGCTGCAGTCAAATGACTGAAACAAGTAAAAGAATAAAAGAATATTTAATAATTTCTTGTTATAGACATTAACACAAATAGTATAATGTGTATAATTGTTAATACTAGATAAAATCAAACAGAATCTTGACAGCTATTTGAAAACATAATAAGCCTTAAAAATTACTTTATAAATTACATCAGTATATGTAAAAATACCATATGTTATGTTAGCAATTTAACTTAGCAGTTTAACAAGTTGATAAGTTAATTTGCTAAACTGACATATCATGGATAACTGTGTCAAAGGGCTGACATGCTCACAATAGTGTGAGCAGAGGAGAATTGTATCTGACATCAATTAAAGAGCCTTGCTTGTATTTCTCTCTTTCTGCCAAAGAAAGAGGGGAAAAAAGGAAAAAATACAGAAAGGAAAAAGGAGGAAAAAAAGAGGGGGAAAAGATGAAAAAAGAAGAAAAAAAAGGAGTAGGAGTGATAGCTGGGTGGACTGCCAGTCGGACATACAGACAGAACAGACAGACTGGCAGACAGAACAGACAGACTGGCAGACAGACAGACAGACTGGCAGACAGACTGGCAGACAGACAGACTGGCAGACAGACAGACTGGCAGACAGACAGACTGGCAGACAGACGGACAGACTGGCAGACAGACGGACAGACTGGCAGACAGACGGA
>NC_068991.1:65154374-65157484 GCF_001194135.2 Octopus bimaculoides
AAGACTAAGAGGAATTTGAACCTAAAACTTTCAGAGTGCCATAAGGTTACTGTGTACAGTGAAATTGATTTAATTTACTTGAATATTCAATTAAAGTATATAAATGAAAATTTACTGTTTGCATTGAATTCTCTGTGTCCACAGGCTGAATATTAGACTAGTTGTAATAAATATACAGAGATGCATTGACAGTTTTATTGAACTTAAATGTCCAGTGAAGTTATTGCTTACAAATACAGGTAATCCCCTCCCCAACCACCCCACCATTAAAAAAAAAAAAAAGCTGTTAATGTTAGGAAATGGTCAAGCAGAAATCAAATGATCAACCACTACACATGACGCTGCAGAATCAAGCTGAGTCAAGCCAGCTGACATAACTATGAACGCTGATGAAGACTTCTACAAACATTCCTAATATTCTAGTTGTTGTTGTTGTTTAACTTCAGGTCAGCAACGATCCAGTAGACCTAAAGTATTCCTGTCATGATCAATCTGACTTTTTAGAGTAACTACAACTTTCATTATCTAACGAGCTTTGTCGTTTTTTTGTTATACATAATACAATAGTGCATGATTTTGAGGGAGATTTTGGTTGCTATTTCGAGACTCCCCTGTTTGTAGTTTGATGTTTAGTTTGATACTAAGAGAGGCTCCATAAATGTGTAAAACTAATTGAAAGTCAAGGCAAATGTAACTGAAGTCTAAGAGTTTGACTGTGTCTATTTTGTTCTATTTCCTTTTACCTTCATACCATCAACAGCTGAATCTGTCAAAATAAGCACTTCTAACGTCTCCAGCATCATTAAACACATTATCTACCAACTTAAGCTGTTTAAAATCAAAACATACAACTTCCGTCATTCTCACCTGAAACGCTCTTTATTCACAATCCCTCCCTTTTTCCAAGCCTTTCTTAATTTAATTCTCACACATCTTTGAAAGCCATCTGTATCAGCCCTATTTTCTTCAAACTAACATTACCCAACCAACAAATCATTTATGTATTTGTGCACCCCACATACACTCACATCTTTATGTTACATAGTAACTGCTTTTACATTACTGTGTGTGTGTGCGTGTGCATGCACACACACAGAAATATGAATATTTCCTTCTCCAAGTCCTTTGCTGAAGTCAGTATGTTATGATAATGTTCTGGTTGCATCTACAAAATATTTATTTCCATATTATATATACATGTGTGTGTGTGCGTGTATTGCATTTCAGATCATATAACTTCTCCAGTTTTCCAGCCACAAAGTATTCTCTTCCAAACCCAAATATTATACAATTTGTAACACAAACAACCTACAATATGAAATACAAATGAAATCTTTCAGAACTTCTTCATTCGAGTGAAACTCCTTTATGCTACAACTTAGCAATTGGTCTCTGAATCATGTTAGAGGCTATGATCATCATTTTCCCCACTCCCAAACCAACACCACTCATCTAACATTGATGTGAATGAAAATTCAGCAGACCATATTCAAAAGCAGCCTCCAAAACTCTAGTACTTCTGGTCTACCTTTCTTCTGCTTTTTCTATCACTATCCCAACAGCCATCCTTGACACTGAACTAACATATTTACTTGCATGTAAGTCACACCCCTAATTTAGTGCTAAATCTTGGTACAAAAGTTTTCCCTTTCATAGATATATGCCGTACCCCAATTTTTCTACTTAAACATCAAGTATAAAATATTTGGACTTATTCACAAGTAAATATGGTGATTAGTTGCTGTCTGTCAATACCCCCAAACCAGTCAGCACACCCATTTCAAACTGTATAATCTCTAAGTGTACCCACACCACTGCCCCACACCGACTTCACTAACTACCTCATATAATCCTTGCTCCCCACAATGCCAATAAAACAAGATAGTAATATCCTTATCCTCTAGGCCTGTAAAACAGGTCTTGTTAAAGAATTTGGCTGTTAAAACACACACAAGTACAGACGTGTGTGCATAGACACAAGAACATGTGTGTGTGTGTGTGTGTGTGTGTGTGTGTGCACTCAGGCCCACATGCATATGTATGTACACACATAAATGTTCTAAACAATTGATAGATAATGTGGGGATGAGGTGAACCAGAAGTATAGGGTCAGTGACATCAGCAGCTGAGGGACCCTACCAGGTGGCCACAGCAGCGAGGGAGGTCACATGAGCATAAGTAGGATCAGCATGGGCTTCTCATAAGGAGGACCAGTGTGGGCCTCTTTGCTTTGGGGCAGTCATGGTGCACAGACGTGTGTGGACGTGTGATCAAGAGGGAATGTGTTGTTAGGTTCTGGCAAGAAGTTAGGCAGGTAGAGCGCCTTCGGATGTAACCTAGCTGGAAAGTAGACACTGTAAGAGAATCCAAGAGGTAAGTGAATCGCACTTCGTTCCGCATGCTAAAGATAATTTATATGGTGGAATGTGAATACTCACCCGTAACTCAACCCATTTTTCAAGCAAACGTTTCTCATTGAACTCACAAAGCAAGCCCGACTGTGTTATTGTGTAAGTATAGGCAGACATAGCACCTTTACCACAGGCCACATCCTTGAAGAAATTGTTTTTCTGTTCACCAAGAATTCCTGAACGGCCCATTAATGGAACTGTTTCATTTATCTGGAAAACGAAAAAAAAAAACATCAAAAGATTACATGAAAAACCAATAGCGTTGGGTTTTACAAAGGGAAAAGTAGAGTTTATCATGATGTTTGTCATGAAAACATGTCTGTAATTGTTGATAATTTTAACTATGGTCCTTCTAAATAGATGATATATTCAATTTTTTTTTTTTAAGTTGATGTTTTTTTTTGGACTTAGGTTTTTTTTTTAATGAGAGAAAGATGGGAGGGATCAGAAGATAGAGTGGAAAGAGACAAGAGAGTGAAAAGAAAAACAGCTGAGATGTTAGGGAGAGAGGTACTGTGAAGGAATGAAAGAGATGAGACTAATATGAACAATTTCAATATATTGAGATGGAGAATATATTTGACATGGAGAAAGCCTTTGACAGGGTCCCCCGATCCCTTATCTGGTGGTCAATGAGGAAACTTGGGATAGAAGAATGGCTAGTGAGAGCTGTGCGAGCCATGTACAGAGATGCGGCCA
>NC_068991.1:65158906-65169629 GCF_001194135.2 Octopus bimaculoides
TGGCCGTTTTCGTGCGGGTGACACGTAAAAGCACCCACTACACTCTCTGAGTGGTTGGCGTTAGGAAGGGCATCCAGCTGTAGAAACTCTGCCAAATCAGACTGGAGCCTGGTGTTGCCATCCGGTTTCACCAGTCCTCAGTCAAATCGTCCAACCCATGCTAGCATGGAAAGCGGACGTTAAACGATGATGATGATGATGATGAGAGAGGTAGTAAAAAGAGTAGCAAAGACAGCCAAGACAGTAAATTACAAGACTGAAAACACTAATGTCCACAGTTCAAATCTCATTAAGAGCCATCTTTATTTTTCACCACCAACTCATCAATTAAATAAATAGCAGTAATTAAACTAACCATAAATTGAACAAATATATCATATTTGATGGCATAAAAGATGCACAGGTATATCAGACACACCCTGATTTCAGCAGCACATATCAAGAAAAAAAGTTTTTCATGCACTAAAGCTCATCAGAGGACTAACTTCACATATAGGACCTAGGACGATTTTTCTGAGACATTTTTTAGTGAAAATGTGTGTCTTATATGCCATCAAATTACAGTAGTCAGCACCCTTATAAAATTACCCTTGTGTCTATGTATAAGGAGAAACAGTCCCTAACCTCGTGACAAGACACAAAATTAAGTTTATAATGAACCAAATTTAATATTATTACAGGTAATTAATCAGAACTGAGGAGAATAGAAGATAAGAGGGAAATATTCATCCATAATAGAATTTGCAGGATTTAATCTTATTAAATAAACAAATAAATAATGACTTAATAGCATAATATATCATTGTTGTTTATTTAATGCAAGTAAACACAATAAGTCATCCACCTCACAAGTCTGTGTTTAATAATAACAGCATCAGTTGATGATTTCAGTAATTACTTCCGGCATTAGTTTTCAAAGGAAATAATACAAGCAAAATAAACAACAGTTGGTTGGGGGTTTAAGAATAAACAAAATCATGATGAACAAAACCTGAAAGAGAGAAAACTATGTCCTCAACATCATCAATTTTCTTTAGGGTTTTGTCATTGAGATGTATGCACGTGACCACTACACTACACAGATGTGCATGAATATGTGTAGCACGAACAGCAATGTAACACAGCATGCAATACACAAGTTTCACAACAACATTGACGGAGAGAAAGGTATATATTTCGTGACCAATTTAAATTGAAGAACAAATTTATTTGCCATCTTGAGATTAGAACCAAGAAACACCGAGACTCACTACCATCCGTATCATCATCATTGCTCTTCTACATTTAGTAATACAGTGTCTGTGTGCGCACACGTGCATTATTTGAGGCTGCAAACCATCCCCCGCCCAACAGAGTTGAGAAATTTAAACAGCTTTTTCACTACACTAGGGTATGCACTATGACATCAGAGCTGCCAAGGCCAAATAATAAGTAACTATAACATGTCAATAATTAACAGTCTATGATTATTTTACCCTTGGACTGTCTGATCAATCAATCTGTCTGTACAACATTTTTGTGCAAGAAAAAGATTGATCTTATTCATAATTAAAGATCCTTTTCTTTCTTGATTGAGATTCATATATCTATTTACAGAATTTTAATTAATAACACACTTATAAGTCATTGTATTTTGTAGAAATGGTTCCATAGTAAGGTGGTGAGCTGGCAGGATCGTTAGCACGCCAAGCGAAATGCTTAGCAGTATTTCGTTAGTCTTTACATTGAGAGTTCAAATTCTGCTGAGGTCGACATTGCTTTCCATCCGGGGGTGGGGGTCGATAAATTTAAGTACCAGTTGTGTACTGAGGTCGATTTAATCGACTGGCCCCCTCCCTCAAAATTTCAGGCCTTGTGCTTAGGGTAGAAAAGAAATGGTTCCATAGTCTTCCGTAAAAAAGTATCAGTACATTTGTTATCCCTGATCTGAGTTCAAATCCTGCTGAGGTTTCAACTTTGCCTTTCTTTCATGATCAATAAAGTATCAGTCCAATAGTGGAATCAATTCTTCTCTTGCCATCGTTAATCATCACTTAACAGCCACTTTTCCATGCTTGCATGGGTCAGAAGAAATTTGCAGAGGCTGATCCAAGAAAAGGTAATATTACCCTGGAAACAAACATCACTGCTTGCACCTACAATTCAAAAACTCAACCTTGTCACATTGTATCGCACTGATTTGGTTTGAGAACGGCATTAACACTTCTTACCATATTTCTGTTGAAATACACAGCCATTGTTCCAATTAATTTTGAAAATCATGAAGAATTTACTGAAATAATTGTCATTAAACTGGAGGTTGGAACATAAATTAACATGAAATTTTAATGGGAGGTCTCTACTCAAATCATTCAACCTGCTAGAAATAGCAGTCAAATTTCTCTGAAATCACTGCTGTCTTCTAAAAAGAAAATACATTAGATAATGCAATCCTACATACAACAAAATACCTGCATAAAAGATTAGGTAATCATGACTGGAACATCACTGAACACAAACCTTCTAAAGCAGTGCTAACCTGGAGTTAACTGACAACATCAATGCAAGTCTCTACTCCAGTTAAACTGTGCAACCCATGCCAGCATGGAAAATGGACATATGATGACAATGACACATCATCATCATCGTTTAACGTCCGCTTTCCCTGCTAGCATGGGTTGGACGATTTGACTGAGGACTGGTGGACCAGGTGGCTACACCAGGCTCCAATCTGATTTAGCAGAGTTTCTACAGCTGGATGCCCTTCCTAACGCCAACCACTCCGAGAGTGTAGTGGGTGCTTTTACGTGTCACCCGCACATATATATATATATATATATATATATATATATATATATAGGCTTCCACATAGTTTTTATTTATCAAATTCACTTGCAACACATTGGTCAACCCAGAGGTATGATAGAAGACACTCAGCTAAGGTATGCAGTACAGTGGGACTGAACCCAAAGCCACATGATTGCAAATTGAGCTTCCTAACTTCAGAGCCATTCCTGCACCTATATATGCTGATATTATAAACATGATTCCCACTAATATAATGATAAAACTATCATCACATTAACAACCCTGTAAATCATTTTTTGCTTGTTCTTCTTCCAAGGGTTTTTTGTTTTTTTCTTCTATACAAAGGTGCATTATACCTGAAGCGTAATGAACCCACAACCTTGAGGTCACTGGAAAGCAACTATAAAACCAATACAAACACAAACTAAAGAGCTACATCCTGTTGCAAGTAATATATTCCAGATTTCCTAGCAGTAACCAGATTGTTTTCACAGCTGTTCACCCATTCCAGCTTCATCTACGAGGTCTAAGCAAGCAGTACTACCAAAAATATGAACGGATAATTTGGGCAGAATATTATTATTATTCATAATTATTATCTACATTGTTTTCGTGTTCGTTTATTTATTTCTTGCCTCCATCTTCAGTTCTTCCTCCACACTTACACATATTCACTTGCTTGACATGGGTTTACAATACTTTATACAACATTGTGAATATGCGGATGTGTGTACATGCACGCGCACGCACGCATGCACACACAATTATAGTGTTAACATATTATTAATGGGGTGACATTTAGTGATTCAAAGTTTGCTAGGATGGATAGAGAGGGAAAGAGAAGACAAAAAAGATTAAGGGTGGAACATAAGTGTGTGTGTATGCACACACATTCAGAGAGGAAGATGGGAAGAAGTATGTTAATGTGAATATACGGACTGGTCATAGATGCAAGAACAGCCTGGTGGTTCACGAATTTGTTTCACAATTCTTAGTTCTCGAGTGCAATCCCTTTACTTGGTATTTTAGGCCATCTAGTTTGACTGCAGTATTAATACTCATCAATATCCTTTCCATTTCAATTAACATCAATGTATGTCTGCTGGTATTAACATAACACCTTCTATATGATCATTTAATCTGCAGGAGGAAATAGCCAAATCTCCCTCACATCATTCTCTCCCATATTAAACACATAATATGTTGCAATATCATTTCTGATAAACAAGAAGGTTATTGTTGAAAAACCTTTCATTATAGGTCAATTCAATGAGGACTGATTTACAACTTAATAACAAAAACCAGCTTTACTTCAAGTCAATGAGGAAAAGCTTCAACACAATTTCTAGCCTGCTAGACACAGTAGCTACACTTGACACTCTACTGTCTTAAATTAGGAAATGGTCGCATGACTATATTCATTATCATTGTTTTAGTGTTAATTTTTACATGCTAGCATGGGTCAAATGAAATTCATTGAGGCTGATTTTCTTTGCCTGGAGACCCTTTCTGTTGCCAATCCAAGCAAGGTAACATTTCCTTATGACCAGACACGTTTTCCATAAATAATTGGAAATGACTGCCACTGATTGTATGATGGTGACATTCATTTACAGCTATCACAAAATGTCAAGACAAGCAGGTGCAATATGCACACACGCATCAACACCATGGAAATTAAGTTGTAAAGCATTCCATGAAATAGTTGGTTTTATTTAAGCTCTACTTTAACTCTCCACATTACACCTCATGCTGAAAAAGCAGGAATCACATGTTCATGAATGTAATAGACAGTGATAACTACACAGAAAAACACAAACATATATATATATATATATATATATATATATATATATATATGTATGTATGTATGTATATAACTGTAACAAAACAGCTATCTCATGTACACAGTCCTTAACCACAAACAGGAGCTTGATCACTGATAAACATTTGGATTTTGATAAGAATTCAGGAACAGATTTTTAATGCTTTTGCCAAGTTTATAAATGAACTTGAACTCACCTCTACACACCAACAGAATAATCCTATGGCATCTACAGTAGTAAACTATAACTAAAAAGGCTATATATTTATAGTTAAGTGGTAAGGATCAGTAAACGTTCAATACTTTGGCTATAGAAACACTTAATGCACAATTCTAATAACAGAACATAAACCAAAAAATTTTCAGCTCACAGTAGATCTCCTTTGTTATCGTTTGGTTTGGATTTAAAAGTTCAAAGTGGACTAAACCTTTCATATCCCACCAAACAGATAGCACTTTTGTGGGTGAAGACCTTCTTTCCTTACCCACTGTAATCAGCACTCAACATTTTTATAGAGAACCCATTTCTCATTACCAGTCACTATTTGGTCCAAAAAAGGTTCATTTGTGAGATGTGACAGCAAAGAAGAGCACACATTCACTCTCTGCATGCAATTAGATTCGGAAAGTTTGTGAAGAACCCATTGTCCCAATTTGCTGACTTTTCCAGGTGTCGATGAATGGTTGAATGACCAAATCCAAGCTTCTCTGCTAGTTCAACAGTTATGATGGGATTTTGTTCCACCAGCTCTGCAGATCTTCCAGAATGAAGTTGGTCTTCTAGGTTGTAGTTTCCGGCTCAGAATATCTGGAACCACTGACTTATGCTTATTGTCTGATCCCAATATACTGCATTAATATTCCTCACACTTTCCTTTGCGTTGTTGCCTTTATTGAACTCATAAAGCAAAATATGCCAAATATACTCCTTTGTCACTTTCATTATAGCTTTGAAAAAATAACTGTTAAAACTGAACTGCACTCTTCAAAACTTACACTTGCTTCTATGGCAAACTGAAGCAGGTGGTTTAACCCATTCCCCTCTGACATTTAGTTCATGCAATAGGAAAAACCGCGTTATTTATGGGATGACCCAATATATATACATATATATAGCATGTTATTAAATGTATCTAACTCGAATAAGGTTAACTTTATAACATTGATAATAACAGTGTATCAGATGTATGTAGAATGAGGTTAACGAGAAATTCTGCAATGAAAGTACCCTCTATGTGCATTTAATATATAAGAGTAAGGTGTACTCTTATTGGCCAACACTGTAAGCAGTGAAGCATAAAAACCCAAGTGACTACTGAAGAAATTTAAATGCTAGTTAATCCTACAGTCTGGGTGACACAGAGTGCTTCTGTTGTTTGTAAAAACAATCATGACGCTAGAAAGAAACAACCAGAGCTGTATTAAATATCTTTTACAAGATTAATAACACAGCAATTAAAAGGTGGGCAGTGATGTTTAATACCTAATTGAAAAATCTGATGTACAAAATTATATAAGCAATGTCTGTATTGAAAGCTGATGAGTATGTAGCGAAAGCCACTTATTATACAATAATGAATATTATCAACCAGTTATTGTTATCAAAATTAGTGGGTTACATACAATACTGGATGATATCAACTGCTTATTGTTATCAAAATTAGTAGGTCTCGTATCATTTGCATAATGTTATCCATATTGTTATCAAAAAGGTTTTGTCCTGTAGTAATCATTTTGTCCTGTAGTAATCAATTGTATGCAGGTCAGTTTTATCACTCTGCACACATCTCGGATAGGCCCATCAGAAAGCATGTCTATGTAACTCAAACTAGCAATATCCTGGCACTCAGTAACGCTGCCAAACGAAGAATCTCTGGAAGTTAATATGAAAAAGACACGAGGATAGGAAATGAGTTTCATAAGAGTAAAAAAAATCTAGGTAATTAAAAGCTTGAACCACACTTTTATGAGAGTTTGATCAACCCACCTTGGCAGGTAGTTCTTCAAATCTTAATATCAAGTTCTTGCAATGTGATCATCAACCAACCTGTCCTGGAGTCAAGTCTGATAGAAATTCCAGACTCCACTTAACATATCCACCTAACAAAGTCCGCTAGAGTTTTCAGTTTCATTCCGTTATCTTATACATTTCTAGTGCCAAACTGTATCAGTTTTGCCATACCATTAGTTCTGTTGATAACACGGACAAAGGAGATGGGGAAACACTACATAGTTTACAGCTGGTCTGCCATAACACACTTTGCCATAACTTGAACATTTGAGAGGGTACTTTGGTTTCACACAATAAACATGTATTGTGTGCAAACTCACACACGTGCATGCACGTGTGTGTGTAGTGCTGTGGTTCTCAAATATTTTATACATTCTTTTATTCTTTTATACATTTGAGCCCTAAGGCTGTGGCCATGTTGGGGCACTGCCAGTGGTAATGTACCTAGATCTCGGGGAACAAATAAAAATTAAAAAAAAAAAACTACTGCACTTCATGTGGAAAATTTGAAGAAGAAAACCTTCAAGTTCAGAATTCAGGGGTAAAAATAAGCAAAGCTATTGCTGAGCATGGCTGTATGATTGAGAGATTTGTTTCCCAACCACACGGTTTCAGGTTCAGTCACACTGCGCAGCACTTTGGGCAAGTGTTTTCTACTATATCCCCTGAAACCAAAACCATGTGAGTGACTCTGGTAGATAGGAAGTGTAAAACAATGCTTAATATAACATTCATCTAACCCATACCAGCCTGGAAAAACAGATGTACAAGAAAGCTTTTTTTTTTTTTTGTTACAACAAAACTAGAAACATGTTTTTTTCAAGACATTCAAACATTAGTACGGATTCTCTAAAACCATAAACTTGATTTTTAAAAGCTTGAAGCAATCCTAGACACCCCATCTGAAGCATTGGTGCACAGCAGTGCACCATTTGGAAACCATTGATCTAGACAATCACATATACTGTAAACTCAATTGCCAGGTGACAGGAGCTTCCAGTAAGGTATACAATGATTTCTCTGCTGCTATTCACTAAATATGGATAGTAGAGATTATTAACCTGAGTAATACAGCATCTTTATTAAATCAACTTCAAGATGAAAAGAAAGCAGCTGTCCCACTGCAGAAGAACAAAGAGCAAAGTAACACCAGACCATAACTGATGACCTACAAATTGGTTCACTTTAGTGAGTATCACTGCTGTGATATTTAGTTACACAAAGCCAGCTAGTTCTTTATCTGTTAGGGGTGCAGCCTAGGAACAGAGTGGGTGGGTGGGACCATACAGAAGACAATGAAGAAGATAATAAGCTTCCACTTGAAAGTAATAAATCAAAGTAATTGTTTCACACCAAAGCTCCATTATAGTTCCACTTGGTTGGTTAACATTACAGAATGGGAAAATGCTTGCTGCCAGTCAATAGTTTTGACTTGGTTTTCTCAGCTGCACATTCCACCATTCAACAATATATCAGGGTGAAAACTGACACAGCATGGGCTTTAAGACAGGACTACCCCATCCATACCACCCAAGACCTATTGAAAATTAATAAAAAAAAAAAGATCCCTTATAAGTACTCCTTACAAAGGCACAATGGATAAAAACACTGAAACACATGCAACAATATTACCATATGTAAATGTCTAAATTTGTGTACTTATCCAACCCATGTTAGATTTTTTCTTTTATTTTCATTTTTTAATTGCTTATTCAGAAGAGTAGCACATATGCCCCCATCCCTTTTTTTCCGCAAAACTTTATGTCTGGGGGGTGGGGGAATTGAAGGGGGAAAGTTACCTTTTGACTGGATACTTGATTTGAAATAGGTTGGATTTTACTAAGCAAGATGATGTACACAAGGGTGGTGCTAGATGGGCAATGAATTAAGCATGCCACCCACATATAAGTAATGTAGGAACGAATTTAGTATAGTAATGAGGCGAAGGTCACACAACAATGTTTGGGTGAGAGTTGACCTCATCATGACAGTGTGGCTGGCTTTTTCTTCTCTCATAAAATGTGAAGATAGCCAATGCCACAATACAGACATATATAGGTTAACTTACCACTTGTAGTCACTATAGCTCTCCAGAACGAACACACACACACATTCTTATCTACAAAAAATTAATGCAGCCCTTTAATTCACTTCAAACAAAATATCCAAAACTCTATCTCTCCCTCCTCTTTCTCTCCCTCACACGCGCGCGCGCACGCACACGCACACGCACACGCACACACACACACACACACACACACACACACACTTTTACTTGTTTCAGTCACTGGACTGTGGCCTTGTTGTGGCACCATCTTTAAAGTTTTTAGTCAGACAGATCAACCCAAGTATTTATTTTTTGGTCTGGTACTGATTCTATCAGTTTCTTTTGCCTGTCGCCTAAGTTACAAGGACATAAACAAACCAATACTGGCTGTCAAGAAATGGTGGGAGGGTCTTACACACACACACACACACACACACACACACACACACAGAGAGAGGCTTGTTTGAATTCCCATCCACCAAATCAACTCATATGACTTTGGGCAGCCTGAGGCTGTAGTTGCAGATATTTGCCCAAAGTGTCACAGTGGAACTGGACTGAAAACCAAATGGTTGGGAAATAAACTTCTTAACCACACAACCATGCGCATGCACACACACACACACACACACACACACACACACACACACACACACACACAGCTACATTCATTTACAAAGTATGTCAAACTGTGAGTGCATTTTATAGAGCACATAACTATGTGTGCATCTAAGTATTCGTTTATGTGATCAACGAATTTCATACAAACTCGTGTTAATCTGTCTCAATTGAAATCTGCACATAGGAGCCATTGTGATTGTATCAAAATCAACATAGATCCTATTGTTAACTAAAAGTTAAAGACTATAGATAAAGAAAAGGTGAAGGTAGAGGATTGAACCCAGTCAGTTTCAGTGTAGCAAATGAAATCCTGGGTGTTATAACTTCAGCTCTGGCTTTCAAAGGGTTGAAGTAACTTGTAGGTATTTACAAGTTAATCACAGTTACCAACATTAGAACTAGTCTATTCTTAGTGTCTCCCTTAAGTGAGAAAATGAAAAACCCTTCATGCTATATCTATATCTGTCTCCATCCTCCTAGTCTATCTGTCTGCTGGCCTGTCAGTCTCTCTTCTCCCTCCTCCTCCTCACCTTGGTCTCCATCAATAACCATCCCTTGGGAGAGGAACAAACAATAAATCACCGAAGAAAAGTGTAATTCCCCCAGTGAACTACATAACTTAGACATATCAGCTGCTCTCACCAAGCACACACAACACAACGCTTCACTATACTAATATACCTTACAAGGTAATGATGTGACATTAAACAACCAAACTAATAATAGTGGCCCATGAGGGGACTGTTGCCAGCAAATGTGTGTGTGCGTAAGAGAGTGTATGTGTCTATACACACACACACACACACACCTCAAGGTAAGCCCTATATGAACAAATTATTCAAATAGTTGCTGTCAATTTCTTAGACTATAAATATTTTTGAAATAACAATGTTCTCTAAAAACATCTGACATCTTGGGAGAAATTTTCTGTATATATGTAAGAGAATGTAACTATGAATGGATAATGTGGCAGGGTATGTACATGGAGCAATGTGTGTATGCACATACATGAAGCTGTGAGTGTGTGTGTGTGTGTGTGTGTGAAACAAAAGGTATTATTTTCTGTGTGATATTTCAATGAAAGGGGTTTAATAATAACTTTTAAAGAGGCTAATGTTATAAAACTGTATATATAAGTTAGGATATATATACTGATACTACTTTGTTTTTACACCTGTTTTTCCATACTAGCATAGATTAAATGAATATATTATTGAAACATTGCTTTACAGCTGGATACTCTTCCTGTCATTAACCCACACCTGTTTTTTTTTCGCCCCCCCCCCTCCACCTCCACCTCCTTTCAAGGAAATGATCTCTTATCCCAAAGGTCTTTGAAAGTATAAAGTCAGAGTACGATTTGTTAAACAGCAAACTGACAATGTCATCAACTTTAGCTCAGCAATTTTTCAGAGAAATGCAAATATTCTGT
>NC_068991.1:65169639-65171293 GCF_001194135.2 Octopus bimaculoides
CCCACGATTTAGAAAACAGCTTCGCAAAAGAAGTTTTTATGTAATTATGCTAAATCATTTCATGCATAATTTTATTGTCTATAATTTACCTGAACCTTTCTTTATACACATCATCAGTTATATACTTTTACTGAAGTAATAGCTGTTGATATAATTTATGTATCAGATATTAATTCAACTTGTATATCAATTTGTATATTGTAGCAGGCACACAAGTCTGTACATAATTGTGTGTGTGTGTGTATGTACACACGCACATGTGCATGCGCTTGTATAGGGGAGGAGGGCTACTGGTTAGGGTACTGCACTCACGTAGGTTTGATTCTCAAGCCAGGAGGTGCATCATAAGACCTACAATGGGCATCTCCTACCAGTAAAATCTTCACAGGATATGTAGCTTAAATGAGTAAGGAAAAGGATAACCTCCAGCTGTTACACCTTGGATCATAAGAAACGTTAGGAAAAGTAATAAAAATATTGATCTATTTTAAAATACAATACATTAAATGAAGAGGAAACGGCAGCTGTGATACATGAAGGGTTGATGGAATTTACGCATTTTACTTATTAACATAACTAGCAGCCTTGTTGTAAGTTCAATCAGTATCCACAATAACAAATGAAACCTTTGCCATCTTCTAAGCCACAGTTTCCTATCCATTGTATTTATGCTAAAGACAAATATCTGTTTGGTAACTGTAGAATTCTGAACAATGTAATATTGAAAAAGATATTTATAAGAAACAATAGATGAAAGATTAAGATTGAAAAAAAAGTTTAGTGAATTTGTTAAAGATATGAACAGAACTATATATAAAAGGACAATGGCTGGTATGAAAATGGATTTTATTTTTTAGTTGTCTGTCATTTGTTTGAGCTGTGAAGGAGAAACTACACGTTTTACAGGATCGTTTTCACACTGCTACTTCAAAACTGGAAATAAACACACTGTACATGTACCTACATGTTGATAGCAAAAATCTATTTTAAAAACAAAATTGTTGCCCTGACAAGAACATGGAAGCTGGGGAAACATCTCCAGTGTTAGGTACCTGGCTATCTATGCTGCTCTCTAGCAGAGAAGTTTAAAGCATACACAGTGCTTTAAAACAACAGTGGAAGCCATCTTGAAGCTAAACTAAAGAGAAACAAGAGTTGTGTTAAAGCTTCAGTATACAGCTTTTGCATTTAAACCCATTGAAAAATACAACACTGGTGATGAGATTAAGATCTGAACTCACACAAGGAAATCCCAATGGATTACCAAGCCATTGGGATTCAAGCTAAATTTTATTATATTTATTATTAAGGTGGGGTGGATTGGTAGCAAAATTGTTACAGTACTTGAAAGGATGCTCTGCAATATCTAATCAGGTTCTTTGCATTTTGATAGTAACATATGCAATGAGACTGGCACCAAGCTGTATTGGCCCTTACTTTCCAACATCAGTGGTGTGGAGAAAAGAGATTTGCAGACAAAGGAACTTGCCCAGGTCTTGGATGGGAACTTTCCAGATCCATAGCTTCACAAGCTATATTTGGCTACAGATGTCTATCAATATAAATTTTTCTTTTGCATGTGAGCATGGAAAGGGATCCCTATAAGTTAAATGCAAATGTGTGTTTTTTGTTTGTTGTTTTTTTTTGCGGGGGG
>NC_068991.1:65171303-65177953 GCF_001194135.2 Octopus bimaculoides
TTATAGTTGGAGCCAATACCTTTACAGCTTGGATATATCTTTCACATCCTTTCACTAAATTTAATGTACTTGTGGCATATTATCAGTCGCCAATAATTGCCATAAGCTGAGTAAAATGTTTTGTCTCATACAGGCAACTTTTACCTCACTACTACCAATAACTTAGTTAATATTTCAATGGGCTAATTAAATGTTTTTGCATTTGGTTTTCTAAGATTCTTGATGTGAACTCATGTGTTAAAACAGACTTTGTTGTATCTCAGAAGGGTTGTTATGCCAATAACACAAAATCACCACACAGGTCATTAGTCATCCTTAAGGATAACTAGGTGGTCCTCATCACTCGAACGGACAAACATGATAAAACAAATTGTCCAAAATGAAAGAATTTTGAAGATCACATTTAAATTCTTTACAAACAAGGAATGCAGTGGATTAAGTAGGCTCAGCTAACAACATATTTACTATTTTTGCAACACTATTGGAACTAACAGCAAACAGCTATTCCTATTATTACTTCTGATAATTCTTCTAATTTAGATAACCACAATGTATATTGAAGATTCACTAAGAAAAGTTTACAGCTCTTATAATTTTTACTATTTCAAACATGGTAGATTCCATTCTCATGATCAATTAACATCAGGTATACAGCTTATTGATTTCTTGGAACCTGTAGAAAGCTCATATTACCAGAACTATAGCTAGATTAAACTCTAAATTATTTTTTTCTGAAAGTGAAAGCATCATGGCTTGCAATTCAAATGTCACGTTCACTGAATCATCAATAAATTAGGCTACTTCGAAAGAAACAGATGTGTGAGAAAAACAAATTAATAGGAAAAAAAAGACAGAAAAAAAGCAAGAGAAGCAATAACAGGATAGGTTATATGAAGTCGACTGAGAAACATTCAATACCACCTACACAATCATCAGGTTCAGACTTTGATCCAATTGCTTCTACGACTGGATCAGGGTTGACCTAGGGCTGAACTGCAATGGCTACTTTATGTACCAATTTCATTCACAAGGTATTGGTAAGCTAAAGACTATAGAAGAAGAATTTACCCAAGTTACCATGCGCCATGCAGTGGTACTGAACCCAAAACCACATGGCTGCAAAGCAAAATTCTTCACAAACCAGCCAAGCCTGCACCTATCCCATGTCTATGCTTATGTATGATGGGCTACCATCATGAACTTTGGTTGATACATGAGAATAGAAGGCACTTGCCAAAAGTGCAACACACCTAGGGTCAAACCCAAAACCACATCCTCATGAGCCTTCTTAACCACACATCCATATATACATATTCTCAATTTATTACTGATAAGCATTGATTTCATAAGTGAAGTTTCGTAAGCCATCTTTTGATATTCTATAATGGCTGTCACACTGAAGATAAAGTTACGTATCCTTGAAATATTTTTATGCATAACTTTGCAACAGTATTATTTGAAATATAGTAAAAGCCACTTATAATCCTAGATTATGTTATTTCATCATCATTTTAACATCAACTTTTCCATACCTACATGGGTCAGACAGAGTTTACAGAGGCAGATTTTCTATGGCTAGATGCCCTTCATCAACCCATATATGTTTCCAAGCAAAGTAATATTTCCTTGTAACTAGATATGTCTTCACAGAATATTGGAAATGAATGACATTTATTTACAACAACCATGCAATATCAAGAGAAGGAAACACAAACATATTCATACATACAAACATTACATGCGCGCATGTGTGTGCATGCACACATGCACATATACATGTCATAAAAAGTCCGGAGGTATGGCAATGCTAAGATTATGGCTGTTTTGCAGCCTTCTCCCTGTAGTAATAATTTCAGTACAGACATTCTGCATTACACTTCTCTCTGTTGGATTACTGTATGGTCTGATAGCTAAGTCCATTAGAGGAGCTTTCTGAGATAGGCATAGGATTCTCTGAATCCATATCTTATACAACAAAAATGTGTGTGTGTGTATTATATAGTGGGCTTTTTACAGTTTCCATCTACAAAATCCTCTCACAAGACTTTGCTTAGTGTCGGGCTACAGTACAAGACACTTGTTCAAGGTACAACACAGTGGGACTGAACCTGAAACCATGAGGTTAGGAAGCAAAGTTCTTAATCACACAGTCATGTCTGCACCTATAATGAAATCAGATAATTGTCAACATTAGTTGGGTTACAAATACACTCAGGATATTGTTATATCCACTGCTTAATGTTATCAGTTGGTTATTACTATTTAAAGGACTCTGCCCCAACGAGATCACAACAAGAAACTGCCACTCTATCTAAAAACAACAAAATTCATAACAAGAAATATGAGAAATTAGAACAAAGATGCGTTTTTAATAATGTGTTTGAAAAAAAAACTTTCCCTTTCTCCCCAATTAATGTATATGTGCATGCCTGTGTGTGTGTGTGTGTGTATTACAGCAACTGGGAATTAAAAAAGGCATCAAATGATATTTGCATGGGGAAGAGAAAAACAAAAAAACAACAAATAAAAAGCTATAGGTGCGGTGGAATGTGGGGTGGAGGATGATGTGAAGCAGGTTACTGAATACCATATGTTGGTTCTGATATTGGTACAGATTAGAATTTAAGGAGGCAATAAGAGTTTAGAATTAGGGGCCAGGAGAACAGAAACTTATAAAATAAATATATTATAAAGAAATAAGATAGAGAAGAATTACACAGAATCAGTGAACCAAAGTTAAGTGTGATGGAACTTGACTAATAATCATTTAATGAACAGAACACACACATGTACACACACCATAAGGTGGCGGGGAGGGTTATTTCAAAATAAATTAAATGTTAATCCTTATATTAACCCTCAAAGGTCCGTAAGATCAGAATTTAACTTCAGTTTTTTGCAGTGTCAAACAGATGTGAGGGAAATTTTTTTGCTCAGGATATAAACTACATCTAAGTAAATTACAGGAAAACAAAGGAGCCTGTACAGAGGTGATCTATTAGCTAGAAATACCAGCCAACCCTTCCTCAAATTACACCTTACCACCATCAAAACAAAGAAACACACTGGATAATATAGCCTTAGATACACAATACCAAAGAAGATAGTACAGTCATGGCTGAAATGTCTTTCATCATAGGTCTGCTCAGCTAGGGTTAACCTGGGATTAAATAACCACCAAATAATTAATATAGTGAATGCTATGTTTAACTGATGAGATCAGAATGAGACTGAAACATGCCTAGATTTATCTCCCATACTAGCAAGAAAAAATAATATATTACTAACCATTGACTAACGTTGCTTTCTTTTTTTCCCACTGTATGTATGTGAGACAGCTGAACAAATCCAATATTGGACTGTGGTCCAATATCGTTCAGCCAGCTCCCATATTATATGAGGGACACTGCTAATTGTCATCAGTGAAGAGGTTATGCATCACTGGAGTCTGTTCTGGCAGCAAGTTAGTCATCTCTTGCAGAGTATGCCTGGTGCCATGATCAACCCCTGAATATCCTTAGCAATACACTAAAACAACAATACCACAGTGTCATGCAATAAGAATTAATACAAAGCTATAATCTGTTATTTTCCACAAGAAAGGAGGAGACACGAGCAAAAACAACAGAAAGCTGATACCCAGGTTTCTACATGGTTATAATGACTGAAGGTGAAGAAAGTACTATTCTCAAGCAATATTTTGTTATCAGAGCAGCATCCTGACCTTGTGGTATGTCTGACTTGATTAAAAAAACTGCTTTGATTGATGAGATGATGGTGGGTGTCGCAAGAAAGCAATATAGAAAAGACACACAAGAGAAAGAGTTTAAAATACAAAGAACATGGGAGATAGTATAAGGAACAAGAATGGTAGAGTACAGTGCTTCTGGTAGTGGTAGGATGCCTTGGTTTGTGGCTAGATCCACTGTATCCTACCTGGTTGTCATTAGGCTTAGGGAGGATAGCAGAACAGAGATTTGTAAACTGGAGAAGAAAGTAGAAAATGTTTCATCATTGATATGGTAAATGCAGGTAGAGACAGGACCAAAAATAAAAGCAAAGAACATGTTTTCATTGAGTGGTAAAACAAAATAGGTGTTGCATAAATGACTGAGGAAGATAAACATGCTACAGCATGGGCCAAAAAAATCCAAACGTTCTTTGGATGTGTCAATGCTACTTGGAACTGCTGTAAGGAGTGATATGGTCAAGGAGATAACAAAATCATTATGATAAACAGTTGACAGCTGATGAAGGGCATGCCCAGCAACAGAAACTCTGTGTGTAGTGTACACACACATGCAAAATGTGGCTGTGCTCCTTCAAATATATAGCATGTGTTTGACTGCATAATACTAAGAAACAAGGATTAGAATTCACAGACCATTTTCTAATATTTAAATAAACTATTTCATATATTGAATGCATTTTTTTTCTCCACCCCTGCCCCACACCATCACCCAGCATTTGTACATATAAGCATGTGTGCGCTATGTATGTATACACACATATACAAGAGAGAGAGAAAGAGAGAGTGGGGAGGGAAGCTAAGTTACTTTCATATATTAACTATGCTAACATTACATTACCAGAGTGTTTAGTCACCAACCCACATGGAAATTCTGTGATAATAAACAAATACATAAATACAGACAAGCAAAGCTGACAATAAAGACTTGGTAAAGTATTACTTCTCCTTATAGTCGATTGCTCAGTAGTGGTAAGACAGTACGGTGGTAAATTATAGAGAAAATAAATTGTAAACAAGCAGTGGGCAATAGAAATAGTGAAAACAGAAAGATAAGTGTGTAATTTAAGCATAGTAGGAGAGGACTGGACAACATAATGATTGTTAGCAATCCAGGTCAGTGATGTATTGTAAAGTAGGTTTTCAGTTCATCAATGGAAGTGTAGAAAATTTGAACATTTAAGAGCGTTCAGTGGGAATGGGTAGAGTGTAATAAAATACCATATACACATAATAACATCAAAAAGACAACAAAGTAGACATGCAAAACATTTTTTTTCTTTTTTTATGTTAAGAATTGGACACGTTGAAAACTGATGAGGGTGCTTAGACCAAATAGGAGGCCCTAGATATAGCAGTCAAGTATCTCTCAAATGACAGGATACCATTTTGAAAAGGGAAGGACACAATGGATAAAGCAGTTCTTGATACAGAATACCTGAGAGAAAGATGAGGTGGTCATGGCCAGAACATCACTGTTATGCCTGACCTATGACCTATCTTTGCTACCACTTTGAGTTGCCATGACAACAACAGTTCCCAAATTTTAAAATCTTACACAAGCAACTACTCCAAGCAGAGGTGGGGGACAAACTCAGACACAAAGATACACATACACACGATGGGCTTCTTTCAGTTTCTATCTACCAAATCCAGTCACAAGCCTTTAGTCAGCCCAATGCTATAGTAGAAGACACTTGGCTAAGGTGCCATGTAGTGGGACTGAACCTGGAACCAGGTGGCTGGAAAGTAAGCTTCTTACACACCCACACCTGTGCCTATATGAATAACTTGAACATACATTTCATGTGCTGCATACGTATATGTGCATCATAGCTTTGAGATTTCAATGATCTGATTGCTCATTTTTACAATGACATTGTTAGATAGGTGTGAGAGGCCAGATCTGGCCAGTTTGAACATAAAACAAGTAGAATATTTTGGGCCAAATATGGCTAGTTTAAATATGCTAAAGCATTCAATCTTCTTAATCATATTTCTAATAAAATACACTGCTTATTCTTCATCATCATCATTTAACATCCACTTTTTCCATACTTGCATGAGTTGGACAAAGTTTACTGAAGCAGATTTTCTATGGCCAGATGCTCTTCCTGTTGCCTACCCTCACCTGTTTCCAAGAGAGGTAATGTTTCCCTGTAGCTGGACAGGATTCCCATGGAAGACTAAAAACAAACGACCTTGCTTGTATGATGGTGATATTCATTTACAATCATCACATGATGGTCAAAACAAGAGCATACACACACACACACAAGGCTTCTATCAGTTTCTGTCTTCCAAATCCACTCACAAAGTGCTTGGCCAGCACAGGGGTCTATAGGAGAAGATACTTGCATGAGATGCCACAGAGTGGGACTGAACCCAAAGCCACATGGTTGAGAAGCAATCTCCTCAACCACACAGCCACACCTGCATCTATGAGTTTAAATTAACTTTGAAAATATTTTAAAAGATTTTTAATTCTTGGCAGTGGATTAGTGAAATTATATTTTGATGCATTGTTATCGATGTTTACAACATTAATTAACATTAAGACTTTAATTAAAAGATTCATATATACAAAATCATGGTGGAAAGTTGAGACATTGAAAACACCTGAAAACAGGAAATTTTGTATGAGAGGACTAGAGGCAGTCTCAGGCGGGCTGGTGTCAAATGGATTAACTAACCTTGAATTTAACTGTATGAGTAGGAAAGAAGATTATTAATATCTCCTCGTAAAGATTCATGTTACTTATAATGAAATGGGAGTGGGGGTGATGTGAGTTTAATCAAAAGAAATTTCAGAGATTTGTGACTGAAACAGATTGAGGTGACAAACCAACATCATCATGTCTGCTGCTTGTGGAAGCACTTAACGCCTACAGAACAGAACTCA
>NC_068991.1:65177999-65182894 GCF_001194135.2 Octopus bimaculoides
ATGCTGGGGTACTGCTTTGAGAGATTTAGCCCATCGCATCAACCTTAGCATGTATTTCTTTTAAACTTGATACTTATTCTATTGGTCTCTTTATGCCAAACTGCTAAGTTACAGGAATGTAAACAAACCAGCACCAGCTGCCAAGAAGTGTAAGGAGACAGACACACACAGATACACATGTGTATGTGAGAGAGAGAGAGAGTTCTTTCAGTTTCCATCAACCAAATCCACTTACAAGGCTTTGCTTGGCCAGTGGATTTAGTAGAAGACACCTGCCCAAAGTGCCACACAGTGGATCTGAACTCAGAACCATGTGGTTGAAAAGCAAACTTTTCACCACACAGCCACACCTGTGCCTATATCATAAAATTTTTTAAATAAATATCCCAACATGTTATCAATTTAAATCAAAATACGATGGAACATCAGAAGACCAGACAAGTGAGGGTGGGGAAGGTACATTTACAAGATGTTAACTAAACTATAGAAAGTCAGAACATCAAACAAGTGAAGAGTGTGATAAAATGTTAACTAAAATATTGGAAGTTGTGTTTAAATGTTAAAAAAAACCCACAAAAACAAATAAAAACAAACTGATAAACGGATTAAGTTAGAAAATTCATTAGTGTAGGAGTCAGGGAAAATATGTACAGCAGTCCGGTGTTTTAGGGGTTTCTAAATATGAAGTGCTCTACAGACGTCACAAACACATGTTAGGAAAACACCTATCATCAATAACAACAACAAGCATGCAATATGTTACACAACACTAAATCGAAGTCAAAACTTACCATAGAACCTGCTCGTTTAAGCTAAGAAACAAAACAACCATTTCATTTTATTTTATTATTCAGTAAATAGTTTTTATTCAGAGAAAGTTTAAACAACTAATTCCTGATAAATTAATTTTATTATAGACATGTCCAGTGTTTCTCAAACTATTCCATCAGAGCCCTTCTCACCCCTAATAGTTCATCTTCATATCATATCATCTCGTAAGTTTCCATTATTGCAATAAAGTGAAAATTTCATTGCCATCTTCTAACTGGAAATGAGTCAAGATTGAAGTTCTCAATAAGACTTTCGTATGCTGAACAAGGTTACAATATCCTGACCAATCACCTATTGATTGTATTCCTGTTCCTATATCATCCATTTAGTGAGGTTCAATATTCTCATGGCTGCTCAAATATCATTGTTATTATCCTTTAACATCCACTTTTTTTATGCTAGCATGGGTAAGGCAGAATTTATTGTGGCAGATTTTCTATGGCCCTTCTTGTCATCAACCCTCACCTGTTTCCAAGCAAGATAATATTGTCTCATAACCAGACATCATTTGCACAGAAGATTGGACATCAATAACCTCACTTGTATGACCATGTTGCTCATTTATAACATCACATGATCTCTAGACAAGGGCACGTGTGCATGCACACATACACACATAGGACAGGCTTCTTTCAGTTTCCATCTACCAAATCCACTCACATGGATTTGATTAGCCCAGAGCTACAGTAAAAGACACTTGCTGAAGGTACCATGCAGTGGGACTGAACCCAAGACCTCATGGTTAAAAAGCAAGCTTCTTAATCACACAGCTACACCCATACCATCTTTGCTTCATGCTTCCATTGTGTTCTGTCGATGTATTTAGTGTTTATACTTGATTATATAGATTTCTTACATAATCATAAAATATTCCCTTCCGAGGAGGAAATGAAATATATTGCTTTACAATGCTTTCCAAGACTCACAGCAGCCTTAACTTTTTTTTCTTCATTACCACCACCACCCCTTTAATATCACTAATATCAAATTGTACCCTATAGACATTGGTTTGCTAGTTTTATTAAACAGATCATCTACAATAGTTTATTCTTCCCCGTTGTTCATGGAGTTACTATGTACAGAATCTTAACAGTATCAATGATATTTCCCTCGCCTGGCAATTTACTAGCATGGCTCTGAATTTGAAAAACACTGGATAAAAATTAATTAGAAAAATAAAACCTCAATGTAAATAATCCATTAAGTACAGTCTGTCAAAACTGTTTTTGATTTTTAACAACTTACAAAACAGATGAAACTTAACTATTCCATTTGAAGTTGTATTTTAACGGTAGGGAACCTTTCTACAAAAATAATTGTTGTTGGCACTCCGTCGTTTACGATGTCGAGGGTTCCAGTTGATCCAATCAATGGAACAGCCTGCTCGTGAAATTAACGTGCAAGTGGCTGAGCACTCCACAGACACGTGTACCCTTAACGTAGTTCTCGGGGATATTCAGCGTGACACAGTGACAAGGCTGACCCTTTGAATTACAGGCACAACAGAAACAGGAAGTAAGAGTGAGAGAAAGTTGTGATGGAAGAGTACAGCAGGGTTCGCCACCATCCCCTGCCGGAGCCTCGTGGAGATTTTAGGTGTTTTCGCTCAATAAACACTCACAACGCCCGGTCTGGGAATCGAAACCGCAATCCTGTGACCGCGAGTCCGCTGCCCTAACCATTGGGCCATTGCGCCTCCACAAAAATAATATGCCTGTGAATACAGTCATGATTAAAAAGATAATAGTTACCCTTTCATTGCAATTAATTGAATCTGAAGTTAGTTGAAGTTTGAAAAATAAGGAAATACTTAGAATCAGTTTCAATTTACTTTAAGATTCAAAACAGAAAAAAAAAATTCCAAGAAAATAACAAACTTACCTTTGAATTGCTGCTGGCCATATACCAAAACTTCACGTGTCTACTTCCAACCGTTACAAAATAGCTTCCATCAGAAGAGAACGCTACGGCACTGACCTGAATGTGAGAAAGGAGATTTTATAAATATTGTCTGGTTATGATTAGACATCAAAAAATACCTTAGGAATGAGAACCCAGGTTCGAAATTTCCCCAAGACAACTGATGAAGGCTGGAGGGTATATCAGCTAAAACGTTGTATTAACAACAAACAAGATGAGGACAAATATCCATCAAATGTAAATAATGTAGGGCTCATAGTATATTCTTCTATGGCAGAATCCATAAGCAATGTCTAGCAACTGAAATACTAATTAGAAAAAAATATTTATTGATCCAACATGGCATTTTCACATATTTGAATGGATTGGTGAATTATTTATGAAATTACAAATTTAAAATTTATGACTATTAATCTCTATTGTAACCTTGTGCCAACTAATACTTTGCTAATGAATTTAGGAGAGAGAGAGAGAAAGAGAAAGAGATTTTATATCCTGCACTTCACAAAATCCTGAGCTACAATGGTGAGGTCTGTTGCAAATCCCTATAAACAGCTCTACCATTAGCTCTATGCTAGGTGTGTGGAATAAAAAAAATAAATTTCAATTATAAAATAGGTAAGCAAAAAAATAAAATAGGTAAGGGTTAGCAAAAGAAACTGCATTTAACTGTAAAACAATGCCCCAATAATATATATTCATCTAACCCATGCTTCCATGGAAAAACATGCATAAAACAAATGAGCAACAGACAACAACTGATTTAGAAAATTGATTTGATTCAGAAGAGTTGACTATTCTTTCATGTTTATAGAAACAAGCCAATAAGTGAGCCATAGCCAGCTAGCAATAGCAACTAAATTTCTTTTAAATCACATCCTTCTGTCTTAAAAAAAAAAAGGACACATTTTATAACGTAGTCTCATATACATTATGGCCAGATAAAGGATAGCAAGTGCATAGCTTAAACATTTTTGATAATATATCTGCTTTATCAGAGTTGATTGGAGGGGTGGGCACTAAGCAACTACATTAATTTTTATCTTGGATTGCAGCCATGCCAAGGCACTGCCTCGAAGGGTTTTAGTTAAACAAATTGAACTCAGCACCTTTTTTTTTTAAACAAATTGGTTGTGTGGTAAGAAGCTTGCTTCCCAACCACATGGTTCCAGGTTCAGTCCCACTAGTGGCACCTTGGGCAAGTGTCTTCTATAGCTGCAGGCAAATTAAAGCCTTGTGAGTAAATTTGGTAGACAGAAACTGGAAGAAGGCCATTGTGTGCATGTATATACAGGGTGCGGTGAATAAACTGTCATCTAAATTATGCAAAAATGAAAATAACACTGACATCTCATTTTAACAGATATATTTACCAAAATTATGTAAAAATATCTTGAAATACTAAATACTACATTTATTCAATAAAATCACTATTGGCTTCAACCATGGCTTCCAGACAACTTCGGAACCTCCTGCAACTCTTCTGGATGGTTTCCTTGTTTAAGTTGGTGAATGCTGCCATAATCCTTGCCTTCAGTTCATCTTGGTGTTACAAGGAGTTTTGTTGGTCTTTCACTCAAATGCACCTCACACATAATAATCAAGGGGGTTGCAGTCTGGGGAGTTAGTTGGCCATATATTAAGGGTGATGTGGTCGCAGAAATTGTCTGATGGCTTTGACTGGGTCCTCCTGCTTGTGTGGCATGGTGCAGAGTCCTGTTGCTAAACATAGGGTCTTCCAGCAGCCACCCTTTTCACCCAGGGCAGCACTACCTCCTCCAGCTACTTAATGCAGGCCTCCATGTTGAGTCTGAGGCCATGTGTGAAGATGAATGGGGCATCCAAACACCATGATGTTGACTGGAGGTTTGATTTTTATCACTCTCGGTACATGTCCTCAGATTGAAACCCAAATACTCTGAAATGTTTGCATTGAAGCTTCTGACACAATTGCCAAACAGTACAGCATGTCATTTCCCAATTTCTGGCTGAGTGAATTGTGTCATAGGGCTGTTTTTCTCACAGACAGGGCCCAACTGACCCTACTATACTGTGTAGTTGACAAAATCAAAAACAAACAATGCACATGTGTGAAATTAAAAATATAAAACGTGTGTGTGTGTGTGTGTGTGTGTGTGTGTGTG
>NC_068991.1:65183366-65221139 GCF_001194135.2 Octopus bimaculoides
GCTTTAAAAAAGGAAATAAGTCCTGGGGTCGATTTGTTCGACTAAAACCCTTCAGTGTTCCAGCATAGCCACTGTCTAATGACTGAAACAAGCAAACGATAAAAGATAGTTGCCAAATGGTGGCAAACACAAAGACACACAATAGGCTTCTTTCAGTTTCCATCAACTAAATCCACTCAGAAAGCTTTGGCCGGCCTGGGGTTAGAGTAGAAGACACTTACCTGAGGTGCCATGCTTGTACTTTTTTTTTTTAATTTCTAGAATATAATCAGATAAAGCTTACCTTGGAAGATATTTTATTTGATGCTACTTTGTTGTTAGTTTTCCAATTCCAGACATTTACAATCATATCATGCTGAGTTCCCATTGAAACAATATATTTCATATTTGGAGAGTAAGCCTGAAAAATATACAGAAAAGAAATGGAGAATAACTAAGAATTTTAAAAGAAATATGCTATCTTTCTAATTCATTTTTCTGTCTTATCATCATCATCATCATTTAATGAACACTTTTCCATGTATGCATGGATCAGGCAGAATTTGTTCAGGCACCATCTACCAAATCCAACCACAAGGCTTTGGTCGGCCCAGGGCTATAGTAGAGAACATTTGCCCAAGGTGCTGTGCAGTGGGACTGAACCCAGACCACCTGGTAGGGAGGCAAGCTTCTTACACTGGCAGCTATGCCTATACCTTTCCATAATCTACAAAGCAGCAGCAGTCGTCACTGCCATCATCATCATTATAATCAATGTGTTTAAATTATTTCCAAATACAAAAATATGTTTTAAACATATTTTTCAAGTAAAAATAAATTGTTAGCCCTTTAAATGTTTCTTTGAGGTGTTTCCAAATTTTATTTTTAATATGACTGGGTATTCTGAGTTAAGACCTCTTTTGATAACATGCAACAATTACAGTTTACATCTACTTCCCAACCCTCACCTCTCTAATGACCATTTCTGGCCTTCCTGGCCGCGTCATTCCTTTTCCAAATCTACATTTGTGTGTAGCCCTACCACACACACACACACACACACACACACACACACACACACACATATACAGACACCTACTGTTCAGACTATCAAATGCTAGGAGGCCCCCTCCAGTTCTGCCTCACCAAGGACTATTAAATTGGTGTTGCAAGAAAATGCACCCAGTACACTCTGTAAAGTGGTTGATATCAGGAAGGGTATCTAGCAGTAGAAACCAAGCTAAATGGCACATACAAGCAGAAGCTCCCAATAAGAGGTGACTCAAATCATGGCAATTCATTCAAAGCATGTTAGTGTGAAAAACAGACATATGATGATGATGATAGTTACATTAATGTTATTTACTGAATTTTAGATAGACCAAATACATGGTTATAACCATCTTCTTCATCATCATTATCATCTGACATGTCTTTTTCCATGCTGGCATGGGTTGAATGGTTCAACATGAACTGACAAGCCAAAGGGATATGTGGGCAGTTTTGGTATGGTTTCTACAGTTGGATGTCATTCCTAACACCTACTTCTTCACTGAGTTGAGTATACTGGGTGCTTTCCCCCCCCCCTTCTCTTTTCTTTGTGGCACCAGCACTAGTGAGGTCACCAAGCAGCCACAAGTCAAAAGCTCTCAACAACTAAATAGGGTATAGTATTGTGGGATATGAATGTGTGTGTGTGTGTGTGTACGAGTGCATGCGCTCATGTGCATGCATGCACTAGCATTTCCCAAATCCTCTAAACGAAGATAATTATCATCATCATTTATCAATTTTTTATAATTCAGAATTTTTATTATTATAGTCAGGTTCCAACCCAGGCCAATAATTTAAAAGAGGAAATCAAGAATTTTTTTTTTTTTCAAAAAAACTTCATTATACAATATCTGGTTTTACAACAATCATGTAACATTATCTATTAAGAAATATCCAAAATTATATTCTACAGAAACTAGAAATTTTTTAAAAAATGCAAAGTAAAATACGAGATATAATTATGTCATTTCATTTCCTCAGGCATTACACATATGATGCGAGTTATCTGTTAAGAATACGAGACATCAAGAGTAATTAAAGACAAAAGACCATGAACTGATGTAGGAGTTCACTGGAATTAGCAAAATCTGTTACTGAAAGTGTTTTAATTTGGACAAAATCCCAAACACTTGCTTCAACTAGTGGGTTTATTAAGTCATTAAGAGCTATTTTCCTCAGTAGGCTAATGGAACTCTATTCAAGTCAGTATGATTAATTACTCACTGATAAATCTGATTTCATAAATCCAAGCTAAAAATATTCAACATCTGTGGAGGTTAAAAATATATAAAGTTAAGTTCCAAGATTTAATGCTTTTCAGATGATAATTCCTTACACTGTTATTATCCTCATCCTTTACAATGTATCTTCATCATTATTTAGCATCCACTTTTCCATGCTTGCAAAAGTGAAACAGAATTTGTTGAGGCAGATTTTCTATGCCGTTGCCCTTCCTGTTGCCAACCCTAACCTATGACCAAACAAGGTAATATTTCCCATAGCCAGATCTGTTTTTCATGGAAGACTGGAAACAAACAACACTGCTTGTATGACGGTGATGTTCGCTTACAACCATCAAAAGAAGTCAAGACAAGGGTACACACAAACACACACACACAACAGGCTTCTTTCCGTTTCTGCCTCCCAAATCCATTCACAAGGCTTTAGCTGGCCCAGAGCTATAGAAGACACATGTCCAAGAAGCCACACTGTGAGACTGAACCTGAGACTATATAAGTGGTTGAGAAGCAAGTTCCTCAACCATACAGACATGCCTCAACCTATTTACATTATTTACATACGACTCACATTTTGTTTGGATCAATCAGTTGCCCTATTTCATTCTGTTGCTCAACCCAGATACACTCTTCTAATTCAACCGACTTATGATAATCTCCCATATTTTTATCATCATCTTTACAATATATATTATCAATATTTACATATAAACCATATTTCGGTTCATTCAATCTTCTGTCCTGTTCTATTATTATTATTATTATTCAACCTAGATCAATCCTAATCTAACTCTCCAATTCTCAAAGGCAACAAGATGCAAGCTGAGAAAAATTTAGCTGTTATTTCTAGAAGATCAAATAACTACATAAAGGCTTCCTCAATGATGCATTACAATAAAGGATGAACTGCTTCCTTCTGGAAGCCCTTTCCTCACCACCTCATGTTTTCTCACCAACCACTAACATGAAACAAGGCACAAAGATGGATGTGTGACGGAGGAGCTTGCTTCACAGCCATGTGGTCAGGGTTCAGTTCTATTGCAAGGCACCTTGGGTAAGTGTTTTCTTTTATAACCTTGAGTTGATCAATGCCCTAATGGATGAATTTGGTGGATGGAAAGTGAAAGAAATCTATTGCGAGTGCCGGTTCATGCTCGTTGTAAGTGCCATCTGACTGGCTCCTGTGCTGGTGGCACATAAAAAGCACCATTCAAGCGTGGCTGATGCCAGTACCGCCAGACAGGCCCTCGTGCTGGTGGCACTTAAAAAGCACCCACTACACTCTCAGAGTGGTTGGCGTTAGGCAAGGCATCCAGCTGTAGAAACGTTGCCAGATCAGATTGGAGCCTGGTGCACGTTTCTGGCTCACTAATCCCTCAGTCAAACCGTACAACCCATGCCAGCATGGAAAGCGGACGTTAAATGACGATGATAATGATGATGATGTATGTGTGTATGTTTGTATGTACCTTTGTCTAGAACATCACATGATGATTGTAAATGAACATCATCATCATCATCATACAAGCAATGTTGTTCATTTCCATCCAACCATAAAAATACATGTCTGGCTATGGGAAGATATTACATTACTTGGTAAAAGATGAGAGTTGGCAACAAGAAGGGCATCAGGCAGCAGAAAATCTGCTTCAACAAATTCTGTTTGACCCATGCAAGGGACATTAAAACAATGATGATAATTATATCTTTTCTAGAAAGGTTTTAAACTAGAAGATAAAAAAAAATGACAACCTGTTTTTTAGAAAAACAAAAGCTATCATCTCACACAATAGTTGAGTTGATGGTGATGGGCAGGGCATCTCAGTTTGAAAATAATTCCAGCAGAACACAAAATTTTAAATTTACACTCTCTTAGAAATTTTATAAAACCATCTCGCCTACATAACAATGTAAAATTATGTGTTCATGCGTGTATGTGCGCGCGCACACACACACACACACGCATACATGGAACTGAGAGACAGAGAAAGAGGAAGACAGAGAAAGAGGAAGACAGAGAAAGAGGAAGACAGAGAAAGAGGAAGACAGAGAAAGAGGAAGACAGAGAAAGAGGAAGACAGAGAAAGAGGAAGACAGAGAAAGAGGAAGACAGAGAAAGAGGAAGACAGAGAGGGAGAGAGAGAAAGGTGATGGGTAAAACAGCTTTAAACAAGTAGAAGCTTATAGACACATGGCTGGAACTTGTGACTAGATCTAAAATTAAAATGTAAAAGGAAGAATGGAGAAGAGAATCATAATAGCTTGAATGATGGATGCCATCATGTGAGACATAATCCGAGACCAACAAAAGAATCTAAAATATATTTTTGCTTTTGTGAGTATGCGAAATTATGGTCAATTTCAGTGCATTTAGTGAAATAATGAAATGTAATTTGACAAAGTTTCTATGTAATTACAATGATGTATGAAAATATTTATCAGAAAAGGTGACGTTTAAACATCCAGTGTGATACAGTGAAGGTTAATAACTTAGACTGGTGGTTCTCAACCATTTTTTTTTTTTTACTTTTAGACCTCCTTGATATTTATTTTACTTTGGTGGACGCTCATTGCCATTTGATATTTAAAAAAGATCCTATTATATTTCTATAATTAAATATTATTAGAAGTTGTATAAAAAAAAACTGAAAACATTTTGTAGTGTAAAAGTAGAACCAATTTATTGCACACAAACAGCAAAATCTTGTATGGACACTCAAGGGTCGTATAGACCCCAGTTGAAAACCAAAACATATCCTAAATAGCCAGGCACACATATACACAGCAAATAGCCATGCGCACAAACACACAAATACATATCCACACACACGCACATATACACACAAACACACATATGTACAGCAACTAGCCATGAGCACACACACACACAAATACATATCCACACACACGCACATATACACACACACATGTACAGCAAATAGCCATGAGCACACACACACACACACAAATACATATCCACACACACACAGCAAATAGCCATGAGCACACACACACACACACACACAAATACATATCCACACACACGCATATATACACACACACATATGTACAGCAAATAGCCATGCGCACACACACATACACACACAAATACATATCCACACACACGCACATATACATACACACACATATGTACAGCAAATAGCCATGCGCGCACACACACACACACACACACACACACACGCACAAATACATATCCACACACATGCACATACATATGTACAGCAAATAGCCATGAGCGCACACACACACACACACACACACAAATACATATCCACACACATGCATATATATATACACACACACATACATATGTACAGCAAATAGCCATACATATGTACCTACACACAGTTAACAGTCGAATATACATGCACACAGCAAATCATCAAACATACACACAGAAAATAACCAGACATTCAGCTAAACAAAGTCATTCATTTCTAAGCCATAATAATTTTCTTAATGGTTTGTTAGTCCAATTTATCTATTGTAACAGTGAGACGGTACGATATAGCTCAATGTTTTCTCTATCCAATTTATCTGAGGAAACAAGAGAGATGATGACGATTATAGCTCAATGCTTTCTTTGCAACCACTCACTAAAGATGCGTGAAAACTGATTAGTTACAAAATGTTCTTTTCCTCATACCTATCATATCTCTATTAGCGAAATTAGTATTGAAATTAACATGTGTAAGCCACTAAATTGTACATCACAAACAAGGAAGCTTCTAAGAAGTTGTTTGAACTGTTAGAAATAGCAACTAAATATCCCTCAAAACAAAGCCTTCATCATCACCATCATCATTTAATATCCACTTTCCCATGCTTGCATGGTTCAAATGGAATTTCTACAGATGGATGTTCTTCCTGTTACCAACCCTCACTTTGTCCAAGCGATGTAATACCTTTCCATAGCCAAATACATTTTTCACAGAAGACAACAAATGACACAGTCCTACTTATATGACAATGATGCTCATTTACAATCATCATTTGAGGTTTAGACAGGAGCACACCCACACACACAGATATATTAACAGGCTTCTTTTAGTTTTTGCTGATCAACCCTACTCACAAGGCTTTGTTCAACCCAAGGTTACAGTAGAAAACACTTGCCCAAGGTACCTTGCAATGGAACTGAACCCTGTGGCCACATGGTTGCAAAAGAACAAGCTTCTTGACCACACAGCCATACCTGTGCCTTCTGTTCTTAAATGATGGGATGATCATTGGTGAAATACCTGTAACCATACTCGGGCTTGAACTGGAGCTAAACAACAACGCAACAAGGAAGGACACACTGAACCAGAAAGATCTAGATACAGAAATAGTATGATGCTCGTAGCTGGAACACCTTTCAATACAAGGCTTCTTTCATTTTCCATCTACCAAATCCACTCATAAGGCTTTGATTAAGCCAGAGACCTTAGAAAACACTGGCCAAAGGTGCAGTTCAGTAGGACTGAACCCAAGACCATACAGCTGGAAAGCAAGCTTCTTACCAACATAGCCATACCTGTTTGGCGTTATAAACAGAGACAAAAATGTAAAATGCATAAAATTAAGTGTTGGCTGAAGCGAACCTAAATATATACTCCTGTCAGGTATTTATTTAGTTAGATGAAGAATCCTGACATTTTGAGAGAAGACCTTTGTCAAATTACCAATTTGACACAACTGTCTAAATGACAAACCTATGACACATCAGTAGGCAGTCCCTTCCATTAAGTATATATACATATTTACTACTATAAGAATAGTCCCATTGATAGTTTTAACATACAAAAAGCGTGTTATTTCGAGATCATCTCACAACTTAAAATAGCTTCTGCAGGTGTGAGTATACAAGTGAACGTGTGAGGGAGGTGTATGTGTGTGTGTATGAGCGCGCAAAACAGGAAATATCTTTATCTTTTACTTGTTTCAGTCATTAGACTGCAGCCAGATTGTAATATTGTGACATGTAGATGGAATTTCTTCTGTTTCTCACTCTATCAGCTCTGGTGTGTCTCAGGGTTGTTTGCTCCCCCCACACACACACTGCCATAAACAGATGCCTTGGGAGTGTCCTAAGCAGAGTAAGCCAGTCTTGTCCCTTCCAACAGCGAAGAAACACAAATGCTCCTCTTATCAAGAAAATATCATCGCAAGCATAAAACAAGTAGATATTGCTATTATTAAGGGAGTAAACAGTCAATACTGAACCAGACAAAATGCTTAGCAGCATTTCTTCAAACTCTTACATTCTGAGTTCAAATCCTGCCATGTGCAATCAACTTAACATTTCATCCTTTCAAGTTCAATAAGAGAATGCATCAGTCAAGTACTGGGGTCAATGTAACCAACTTACACCACCCTATACTCAGAATTGATGGCTTTGTGCTAAGATGCAGGGGAGGAGGGGGAATTGAATTCAAAAACACAGTATTTTCATAATAAAAGTAAGGAGACTTTGCAGCCTATTAGTATGTATTTTAGACACCTACTGATTTTAATAGGAAGAAAAATGTGCATTATTTTTGGAAAATATATTAATATGCTGAGGTCATAAAAAAAAAAACTATTGCAAAATATAAACTGTGTAATACAGTTTGATAAAAAAAAACACCAAGTGTTTAATAAAATGAATTTAGAAGGAAAGTAACTGACCACACAGTTGATGCCAAACTTATGTCCATGAAACTGGGCAATTTGAACCTTCTCTTCAACATCCCAGACTCTGACTGCAGGCTGATGACCACTCTGAAAGAAACAGAAAGGAATATTATTTGTATGCTAATATATACAGCTGAAAATCTTGTTTAAGGATTATTTAACACAAAAAATTAGAAATAGGATGGATTTTTTTTTTGTTTGCCCTTATTGTCTCCCTATCCACCTTTTGTTTCTTAATACCTCATTTCCACTATTCTTTCTCTCTTTCCTGCTGGGGTAGCCAAGTATCATCTCTACAGCAAGACACCTACTTTCTGCCCCTATCATACTTTGGCCTCTCTACACCAGGCACAAAGTCACTCCATTCAATTCCGAACCTCAACTCTTTCAAGGGGCTTGCAAGATACTTGGTGATATCACTGGTGCTAGTGCCATGTATAAAGCACCCAGTACACTCTTTATAGTGGTTAGTATTAGGAAGAGCCTCCAGCCATAGAAACCTCCTAAAGCAAACATTAGAGATTAATGCAGGCCTCATATCCTGTCAAATATCCAAACAATGCCACCATAGAATACAGATAGTA
Organism: Octopus bimaculoides; assembly: GCF_001194135.2. Classification (NCBI taxonomy): domain Eukaryota; kingdom Metazoa; phylum Mollusca; class Cephalopoda; order Octopoda; family Octopodidae; genus Octopus; species Octopus bimaculoides. The sequence goes on from NC_068991.1 coordinate 65,191,897, forward strand.
AAGGATCAGATATATATCTCATCATCATCATCATCATCATTTAACATCTGTTTTCCATGCTGGCATGGGTTGGATGGTTCCACAGGAACTGGCATGTCAAAAAATAGCACCAACCCCTGCTTTCTGCTTTGGCATCATTTCTACAACTAGATGCCCTTCCTAATGCCAACATGGCACCAGCAACAATGAGGTCACCAAGTAACTTGCTAGACACAATCCTCAACTGAGGAGAGGAGCAGTAGTGAGAGACAGAAAAAGGAGTCTTGTATTAGAGGAAAGACATGGTTTCCTCAAATGGAGGTAGGGGGGTGTATGGCATACACACACAAAGAGGAAGAACAGTGCCCATGGCTTTTGCAGGACTCTCTCGGGCTGATCCCAGCCAGCACAGGGTGGGAACCATGAAACCCACTTTGCATGCTTGCAACAGAGTAAATTCTGTTAAGTGTACCCAAAGACCAGGTGATAATGTTAAATCGGGCAGCAATATCTCTGACCGGATATTCAGTCATAAAAGCAAATTCTGGTACATACAGTGGGAGTAAGACAACATTTGAGATTTGACAGATGCATTTAAGCAATAGAAGAAAGGATTATAATAATTAACTTAATTGATAATGACCACCAATTTAAGTGACTCAAAGTGAACTAAAGTAAAAACAATCAGGTATATTTATCAACTTTATTTGATAGCCAACAAGGTGGAACCAGTAAGAGACTAAGATACATTACCTTACACAGCAGGACAAAACTTATGACCAGACTCCAAATTGTAACCCTTTGCTTGTCCTATGTATCACATGTGAAACATGAGACATATTTGCCTATTGTCCATGCATCATATAAGATGCACATTCCCAAATGTTTCCAACTACCAGAGTAACTTGGGACTTATGAAAGGAAAGCTTTATATTACTCGGAACATATGAAACAAAGGCTAACTAAAAGCTTGTGAACAAGCATGAATGTTTAGAACAAACTTATGAAAATGTTTGCGACAGGTAAAGAGTTAAACTACTGAACAGTCCAGCTCATGCACTAGTATGGAAGACAGACATTAAAAGATGAAGACGATAAATCAAGATGGGGTTTAAAAAATTTCTCTAACTAGATAGCCATCAGCATGATGACTATATAGCTAATTAGGAAGGTGTCTTGCACAGAGTGGTACTGCAATTTTAGATATTCACAAGAATTACTAGAGAAGGCATTTCTGTAACTGGACGTCAATTCAGAACACTCGACATTTAAGTGTTAAGTGAGAGTGCCGTCTGATTTCCATCCAAGAAAACTGAAGTAAAGAAAGACTGAAGACCGTGTTTTCAAATTACAAATATATAGACCAGAGATATTTAAATATTAAACTTGTCATGCTTACCAAAAGTTTAGCTATAAATAGTTTATCTATTCTCTCAAACAAAGAGATATATATATATATAAGCACATTACACACCCCCATTTATATGTACATCATATGCACACAAACACACATGAATATAAATATCACACACACAGATCAGTGATAGTATGCAGCCTAGTCAAAATGTTTAGTGCACTGATGGAGTAGAGACACTGTTGTCACATTAGCATTCTGTGTATTTGCATGCAAAATATTTGTAAAGATCATCAAGGGTGTGGTTGAACTGGGATATAGAACACTTCTTCCTAAAGAAATATTACACACACACAGGGGCTGTGCATGGCAAAGTTTGTAGAGCTTCAGATGAAATACCTATTGGTATTTGGTAACATCTCAAGTTAAATCTTTTCCAAATCAACTTTACCTTGTTTTCTTCTGGAGTTGATAAAATAAATACCAGTTTAGTACAGAAGGTTACTATAATAGTCTATACTCGTTTAAGATGATGGTCACAGTTCAATAACTAAAACTAGTTGTGAGAGAGAAAGACATGGAGACAGAGAGTGTATGTGCACATGTCTAACAAGCAAACATGTAAATGAACATCATATTATTTGTTGATCACAAGATAGTGCACCCTCAACTCACCAAGTGTGTTGATGTGTGTGTGCTGCAGCTGTATCATAGGCGAATAAAACTGGGAGTAACTACCATCATGTAGCAGAAAGGGTAAGGCGGTGAGCTGGCAGAAACGTTAGCACGCTGGGCAAAATGCTTAGCGATTTTTCATCTGCCGTTACGTTCTGAGTTCAAATTCCGTCGAGGTCGACTTTGCCTTTCATCCTTTCGGGGTCTATAAATTAAGTACCAGTTGCGTACTGGGGTCGATGTAATCGACTTAATCCCTTTGTCTGACCCTGTTTGTCCCGTCTATGTTTAGCCCCTTATGGGCAATAAAGAAATAAGAAAAGGTAACTGCCATCAGGCTGAAGGAAGGAGTCACTACATCAAACCATCAAACTGTAAAAAGGATTAACAATACTCAGACAGCCGAACACACAGCAATAACAAAGCATTGTTGTCTTTTTGTCACTGCTGCATTGTTAAAACCTACATATTTCATTTGAAACAATCCAGTGTTACATTTAGTAATTCCTACAAATGCAATTCTGTGGAACATAAAATGGTGCAGACAGAATCTATTTATAGCATGAAGTCACACATGCTTTCGCATGAATTTATTTTGATAAAACCAAAAATAAAACAGGACCTCATTGCTAACAATGTTGATTTTATTTATCTATTTATTTATATTATTATTTCACATCAAAAAAACATGAGCAAAATTGATCAATGCATAGTGTTTAAAAAACAATGGCCATCATTGTTTGTAAGCTCCGTGCAACAGATATCAATAGTTGAACTAGTAACATAAATTCACATCTTTCATACATACTTATGAAATATAATGAACATTCAATCATTAGTATTGTATTGTCCTGTACCATCCCCAACATCTTCTGTGCACCCTTAGTGGTTAATGAAAACATTATTAAAGCAACAAGCTGGTAGCAGCATTTCATCTGTCATTACATTCCAAGTTCAAATGCAGCCAAGATCAACTTTGCCTTACATCCTTTCGGAGTTGATAAAATAACAGTTGAGTACTGGAGTCAATCTAGATGTGATCAACTAGCTGTTGCCCCTAAAATTTCAGGCTTTGTGCCTATAGCAGAAACGATTATTATTATTATTGGAGTGGTTGGCATTAGGAAGGGCATCCAGCTGTAGAAACTCTGCCAAATCAAATTGGAGCCTGGTGTAGCCATCTGGTTCACCAGTCCTCAGTCAAATTGTCCAACCCATGCTAGCATGGAAAGCGGACATTAAACGATGATGATGATGATGATGATGATACAAAAATGTAACATTATTACAGTGATCTAAAATCTTCCTCATACATCAGTTAGCTTGGACAATAGACATAACATACTTTTCATGCACTTGGCTGGAGAAAAAAGGGTAACATTTAGGTCCCATGTGTAATGTAAACCCCTAATTCTTATATATAAAAATTTGGAGAAGGGGCATATAAAATTTGAAAAAAATATGGTGTGTGTGTGTGTGTGTGTGTGTGTTACTATATCTATAGGCACAGATATGGCTGGGTGGTATGAAGTTTGCTTCCCAACCACATGGTTCCAGGTTCAGTCCGTCTGCATGGTACTTTAGGCAAGTGTCTCTCTCTATAGCCTCAGGCCAACCAAAGCCTTGTGAATGGATATTGTGGACAGAAACTGGAAGAATCCTGTCATGCGTGCGTGCGTGTGTGTCACCCACCACTAATTGATAACTGGTGTTGGTGTATTTATGTCCCCATAATTTAGCAGTTCACCAAAAAGAAACCGATAAAATAAGTACCAGGCTTTAAAAAAAAGTACTGGAGTTGATTCATTCACCTAAAAAAAAATTCAAGACAGTGCCCAAATATGGCTGCAGTCTAATGACTGAAACCAGTAAAAGGTATTATTGGACTGGTGCATAATTAACAACTGTTTTATGTTATTTTGATGTTTTATTTTTTTTTTAATTTAGAAGAAAAAAACAGTCATTAATTATGCACTTACCCAAATATCCAGTTTTATGAGTCTATATACACTTCCAACATCATGAATATATTTACACATCCAATATTATATACATAGACAATATTGTGATTGTACACATCGACAATGTTGTTATGCTGTTATCACTGCAACACTTAGGAATTTATTATGATACAGTTGACACCATCTTTCATCATCATCATTTAACATCCATTTCCCATGCTGGCATGGGTTGGACAGTTTGACCGAGGTCTGGAAAACCAGCAGCTGCACCAGGCTCCAATCTGATCTGGCAATGTTTCTACAGCTGGATGCCCTTCCTAACGCCAACCACTCCGAGAGTGTAGTGGGTGCATTTTACGTGCCACCAGCGCAGGAGCTAGTTAGGCTGCCCTGGCATTGATCACATTCAGATATTGCTTTATATGTGCCACCAGCCATCACAACAGTTATTCTTCTGCTGACATACAACAACCAATACTACTTATTACCATCACAATTTAACACAAAAACCTGAAACCAATATGGGATGGACAACTGTAACAGTGTAATGGTTGTAGCACTGACCTCCCACACTTCACAGGTATCAAGTTGGTAATATTATAGCCATTATGCATTCTTCAGTAAAATACTCGCCCCTGTCATATGCACATAATGACGATACATCACCTTGGTGACTATGTCATGACAAACTATCCTATTACATTGCACACCTGACCTTTGATCACACAGTTGCCACCCTTTAGCATTCTGTCAAATGCAATGCATAGTTATTCACATTGGTTTGAATTAATCCTGCAGTCATGTAGCTTCAATATTTCAATGCTGAGATTGTTCATTTTTAGAATAACATCGGTAGGGGAGGTGTTAGATGCCAGATCTGGCGGGTTTCAGTATAAAAACAGGTGCAATATTTGAGTTGGATATGGCTGAATTAAATGTATGTTAACCCCATTGCTTTGCCATGGGGCCAATAAAGTTAATAGCAAGGGGAAAAAAATTGGAGAATATGTATTTCAAAATATTCATAGTACACTGTCTCACTCCTGAAGCCTTACAATTAGTAAGAAAAATACAACACCAGCAAAAGTATTTTCTACTTGTGATAAAAAAAACACAAACTATTCTGTACTTCAAGTGTTTCTCACCCAAAGAGAAATATCTTGCTTATTTTAATCCTTTAGCATCCCACTTATTGTGTCGAATGTATCATCATCAATATTTAACACTCATTTTCCAAGCTTGAATGGCTTGACAGAAACTAACAAGGCCAGGGGCAGTACAAGGTTTCATAATCTGTTTTGGCTTGGTTTCTATGGTTGAATGTCCTTCTTAACACCAACCTCTTTACAGAGTGATTTTTTTTACATGGCACCATCACCAGTGCTTTTTACATAGCACTAGCAACAGTGCTTTTCATGTGGCACCTTGGTTTTAGGGTCTCGATTCTGTTGTGGTGAGCAGGTCTTCTTGAGTACAGCAACGTGTCACATGTCTCTGTCCTCTGCCATCTTCTTTGTAAGACTCAGCGTTTTGAGATCAGCCTTCATTACTTCATTCCATCTCTTCCTGGGCCTCCCTCTTCTATAACTTCCCTTCACATTGTTTTGACTTAATCATGTATTATCCTCATAGCTTTGAGATTTCAATGATGCAATTGCTTACATTTAGAATGACATGGTAGGTAAGTGTAAGAGGCCAGACCTGGTTAGTTTTAATATAAAACAAGTAGAATATCTTGGCTAGATTAAGGCCAGTTTAAATGCTAGAGGATAATAGTTACCAGATTTGATGGCATATACAATGCACATTTTTTCCTCCCACCAAAAATGCTTCAAAAATCAACTCAGGACATTACACAAAGTTGAACCTATATTACATGCTTCAATGCACTAAAAACATTTTTTTCTGAATATGTGCTGCTGAAATTTGGACACATCTAATATGCCTGTGTCTTTTAAGGCATCAAATATGGTAATAACTAAAACAACAGTTTTATAAAACCTTATATTTATTGTAATAAATTTTCCATTTAACTTCAGAATAAATGTTTAAATATTATTAGCTGTTAATACATAGTCTACAGAGGAAAGCAGGGAATATGGCAACATTACAGTGGCAAGTCAAGATGTAAATATAAACACGAGAAACATTAAGTGATGAATTAAAACTGCAAAAAGTGGAGGGTGGGAGTAAGTTCAGAATGTAAAATAAATTACTAGAAATGCTGTACCATGTAAGCAAGCAAGCTAATGTTGTGATGAATGTTTAGAAGCATGTCTGTAAGTTTACAGTAATATTGCAGTTAATAGGTTCAGAACGACTTCAGCAGCAGGCAATGCATTCGAGTAACATAGAAAAGCTGGTAGAAATAATAGCTATTATTTTGCCATCTTGGTATGAAGTAAAACCAGATGACAAACTTTTCCTAAATTGAACAGGATTCTGTTATTCCTATACCTTCTTAGATCAGTACTGATGAGCAAGGATTACATTGCTCAGGCTACCTAAATGTAAATAGGCACCAACTGGCAGTCATACTTCATTACTTTAACCCTTTAGCATTTAAACGAGCCATATCAGGCCAAAATATTCTACTTGTTTCATGTTCAACCTGGCCACATCCACCCTCTCACACCTACCCTACATTCTAAAACTAAACAGTCACATCATCAAAGCCTCAAAGCCACATGTTAATACATGGTAAATTCAAAACAATGAATAAATAAGTATTATATCTGACAGAGTAATCTGAATGCTAAAGGACATAACCAATAGAACACTGCATTAAATAAGATATTAGACGTACCCCAATTTCAACAGCACATATTTAGGAAAAAAAAAGGTTTTATTGCCTTAAAGCATGTAATATAGGTCCAATTTCACATATAGGACCTTGGGTGATTCTGAGATTTGTTTTGATTTTTAAAAATTTTTGTGGGGGTAGTGCCTTTTATGCCACAGAATATGGTAATTCCTCTTTCAGGTACAATCTCATTAAGTTCAGCAAGTTACTGTGTTCAATAGAACACTAAGTATTTCCTCCTTTTTAATACAAGAATCCAATTCTATTTCAGGGCCAATAGTAAATCAACAATTGTCTTCTCATAGTACCAACATCAGATCAACAATTGTTTTCTTACACGACCAATAACAAGTCAACCAATAACATCATACTTGAAGATAAAACCAAATCCAAACCTTTTTTTCTCTTTTTTTTAATCTAAGCCTTGCAGTCAATGGGTGATATGTGCGTACAACTTTACCCTGGAATTTTGGTGTAATTAATTAACAATTATTTTCATAACCTTAATCAATTAAGATTTTCATAAAAATGTCTAATGAGTAAAATGATATTTCCTCACAGATTTTCAATGTTTCTCAACATTAAAATAGAGCCATTCTTTACTGACCCAGGTTTGATAGAAAATACAGATTACTACCCCTTCACCCAACTTCTAGATGAGGAGTGTATTAGTAATTATAATAGAACATAGTCACAACAGTATTACTACACAAATTGAAATAGTAATCAACCTACATCATACCCTCTCCACATGACTCTACATGTCACACTCTTTGTATATCTCTACATCTTACCCTGTTCAGGTACCCCTACACCTTACCTTGTATTAGTACCTTTATACCTGACATCCTGTCTACACCTTAGACTGTCTAGATCAGTGGATCTCAACCTTTATAAATAATCTGAGCCAGATCCCAAACCTGGATGGGGGGGGGGCACACCAAATAAGTAAAAAACACAAGTCAAAGAAAAATTTATATTTGTAGGGGAAAGACCATCAAGGGCCACCAAGAATATGCTTGAGGGCTGCATATGGCTCACTGGGCCACAACTGAAAACCACCAGGCTAGTAGAACATCCATCTGTAGACTATTCTATTTCACATTACTATAGTTCCACTACAAAGGTAAGCTGGTGTAATGTATTTAAAGCAGTGAACTAAATGTTCGTGAGAGCAAATCCACAGGCAGAATTCTTTATTCTGTTGGGTTGTCAAATAATTTCATTTGCTTTTTGCGTTTTTCTTTTCCAATTATTTAAATTCTTTCCAATGTTATTTAACATGAAAAATATTTTTATTATAGTGATAAACGGGGTTTTTTTTTTGTTCTTTATTTTAGTTCTATTCTTCCTCTACAACTTTTGCTTATTGTTTTTGAAATTTGGATAAATTTTACCTCTTTTCAGACAAATGATGGGGGAGTGGCAAGAAATAGAATTTAAAAAAACAACAACCAAATTTCTGTAACAACTTAATATATTATCTCAATTGACCCACATACCATTGCTTTGAAATTATGAGGTGTGTGGAAGTCATTTGTGGCCTCATATTTTTCCACATTAGCCCCATTATATGCAAGTTAAACCCTGCCAGATAGACACCTTACTTTGATCAAAAGAGAGATGGAGTGAAGAGGAATAGAAGTGTGCAACCTTATACATACTGTTGTCCAGAAACTCCACAATGACTACACATAATCAAAACCAATATTCCAGGTAAACTTATCCCCCAGACCATACATTTTTCATACAGAACACAAAAGAACCCCTACTAACAGTATAACAGCAATAATAAAAACCAAAACTTCCTCTCCCCCACGAACACTTCCTCCTCCCCATTAGTCTCGTGCCACCCATTAACCTACCTAACCTTCTTCTATCTTTCTCCCATTTGATGCCTTACCGCCCCACATTCAACCAATGATCAGTGAAGTAAGGTTTTCCTCAATGCTAATCTCATTAACTTCCCTTCCTTACATCCCGTCCTAAAGTAAATATCATAAAGAGACTTTCAAGATTCTTGTAGATTCTTCAAAGATTCTTCAAGTTCTCTCTCTCTCTCTCTCTACTTGCTTCACTTACCCAATGATGGCACCCTATAAAAGCTGACAAATATATCACAAGTTTGGAATTCCCTGTTAAGACAAGGTAAGGGATGACAGAAAGGTAGAGGAGAAAAAAAAGGGAGATCCATATGTTAGCAATTAGCTGTTTTACACCTTCCACTCGGTATTTTCTGCTCCATTTATAGGCAGACTAATTCAAAAGTCACTGACTTATCTCATGCCCTTAAAATCTTTTAGTTAAAAGTTTCCAGAAGAAATAAATGAAAAGGAAAAAGTGTTAACACGTGTATGTGCATGTCAGTGTGTATATATAGCACATACATACCTATACATATGCATAAGAATGTATGTGTAAAAAAGCTGCATGCATTTCTCTTTAAGTATAGTGTGTGTGTGTGTGTGTGTGTGTGTGTGTGTGTGTGTGTGTGTGTGTGTGCATGCGCACACACACACCTACACAACATATACATATATACAAACACAAAATTACAGAGTGTTTGTGAAGATATACAAAACATAAGTGAAATAAAGTGGGCACTTACTGTTTAGAAAAAAATGGAAATACACCTTTAAATACAGATGCATTCAAACACACACACACACACACAAAAAAAAAAGAAAAGAAAAGAAAAAGCTCATATACACATCTGTCCATCCACAATCACACATATACTCCCACAGAATTAAATTAACCCAATCAAATGTGTTTGTTATGAATCCATATAATATGTTTTATATATATATATATATATATCATCATCATTTAACATCCACTTTCCATGCTGGCATAGGTTGGGCAGTTTGACTGAGGGCTGACGAACCAGAAGGCTGCACCAGGCTCCAATCTGAGACATATATATATATATATAAGGGCAGGCATGGGTGTGTGGTAAGAAGTTTGCTTCCCAGCCATATGGTTCCAGGTTCAGTCTCACGGTATGGCACCTTGGGTGAGTGTCTTCTATACCCTCAAGCTGACCAAAGCCTTGTGAATGGATTTGGTAGATGGAAACTGAAAGAAGCACATTGTGTGTGTGTGTCCACCACCATCACCACTTGACAACTGGTGTTGGTATGTTTACATTCTCTTACCTTCACAGTTCAACAAAAGAGACCAATAGAATAAATACCAGGCTTTAAGAAAAAAAAGTACTGGGTCGATTCAGTCAACTAAAGATTCTTTAAGGCAGTGCTCTAGCATGGCCACAGATTGAAACAAGTAAAAGATAGATTATATATATGTGCATGCATGAAAACAGAGTCTAATTACATGACCTATGTGGAGAGACAGAATATAATACAAGAGTGCGTGTGGTGTGTGTATGTGTGAGAGAGAGTGTGTGTTTGTGTGTGAGTGTGTGTGTGTGTGTGTGTGCGTGTGTGTGTGTGTTAGAGACAGACAGACAGATAGACAGACAGAAGGGAAAGAAACGGCTAGCAGGCAGATAGATATCATCTGTCACTTGGTTTAACATCTACCATTGAGCTGCTTGGATGCCCTTAATAGGGTCCACTCTGCTGGAAACATTCCGGACAGATCTATGAACCCAATGACTCAGGATAACTTTCTCTTTCCTATATGAGTCTTGTAGACCCTACAAAAAGGTCATGACATTATTTTTCCTCCTCTGGTTAAGCCATAAAAAGTAATTTTTTTAAAATGTATTTGAGTGTGTGTACATATATGCATTTATGTATACATGTGTGTGTGTGTGTGTATATAATGTGTGAGAGGGTATGCACACATGAATGGTTGTGTGGTTATGTGCATACACAGTGAACGAACTGTGATGTTGTAAATGCTTAGAGAAGGATCAGTTCAGTTAAAGGCAACAGAGAGGTACTCAAGGCATTTCTATTCTTTACCAGACTTGTTGAAATCAATATGGTTGATGTTCAGCTTGGAATTTTTAAGTGTCTATGCGTAAAACTTGGTCAAAGAAGGAATTTCTGAAGGTTACGGTTCCGAGAAGGAACAATTGAGAAAATTATTTAGTTGAGTACCCACCGATGGAATAGGATGAAACACAAGAAGTGAGAATAAGAGAAGATATGGAAGCACTGGATGTTTAGAGGAGTAGAGGTTGTTGTAATACTGGTGTATGGGGGTAGAACACTTAAGAAAAAAAAGAGAGAGAGAATGTGTGCATGTGTGTGTGTTTATAGTGTAATTTTCACTGGTGTGTATACTATAGTGGTGTGTTTGAGAGTAAGAGATAGAACAGATTTTTGTACACTGAAACGGTGGAGAGCAAGGGGTGCTAGGAAACTGAAAATGTACTGATGAATCTTTCCTTTGTGGCATATCCATAAGTGGAGAAGTGGTAAGTGTATTGAAGGCTGAGCACTTGCTTCTGGAAACAGCCTCGGAACAGCAGAGTTGGTTATGTTACTGTTTCTGCAATACTGTCAACCAACAACGAATAAGCTAACCAATCATATTGTACATTCTGAATTACTGAGGGCTGCCACCAAGTACTGATGGTCAACCCTATCAAAGGCTCTGGATTAATCCAAATAAAACCACATACAGCAGTTATACACAACTATATCAAACTTTACAGTGCCCATTTACCAACTTTCACTTTCACTCACATGGTATTTTCTCAAGACATTTGTACAAGATGCTGTGCAGTAGACTAAAAACAGCAATTATGGTACAGCGGTAACTGGTATCCACTGAGGGATTTGAATTCAGAAAATACAATTTAAAAAAAGAAGTTAAGTTTTCGTCAAGCCCTTAATCCATTTCTCTACTGCTTCAGCCATTACAATAAATCAAGTGGAAATAGCAATGATCCCATGAACTGCATAGTGACCTCAATAGTGCAAGTGGTATAGGAAAAAAAAACAAAAACACCCAGTCCAACTGTAAAGTGGTTGGTGTTAGGAAGGACATCCATCCATAAAAACCATGCCAAAACAGACACTGGAACTTGATGCAGTCTTTGGACACATTGGATCCTGTCAAACCATCCGACCCATATCAGCATGGAACATGTATGTTAAATGATGATTTTCAACTGAGGCCCAATGCCACAAATTTGGAGAGGGTATACTCTATTATATTGACTCCAGCATTTGACTTGTATTTTATTTCATCAACCTTCAAACACTGAAAGATCAAGCACAACTCAGGACATAACTAAATACCCCAAGGTATTATATCTGCAACTTAACCAAATCTACCAAGCAAATACTAATCATTCTTAATTATTATCATGCTAGTAATCACAACAAAAGTAATAATTTTTGGCATAGATTTTGGATGGCAAATATTGTGAGAGGAAAAAAAATCAGTCACACTGCTCCTTAGTATTTAACTGGTACTTATTTTTCATTTGTTAATTGCTTGGATAATCTCAGCTGCTTAGTTTTTCAATTCATAATACTATATATGTGAAGTGCAACCATAATTACATGCTAATACATTTTTCCTTCAGTCAACATTCTAATAACAACAAACATCAAGAATAGGGATGCTAAGAAAAGAAGCTGAGAGAGAATTGCTACAAGCAGTAGATAACAGACCAGCATTCTATTGAAGGAAAAACAGAAGACTGTTCTCTACAAATAATTCCTTTGCATCATACACACACACATTGCCTGAGGCAGTTTACTATAAGCAACAACAACTAAGTTAATCCTGCCTAATTGTAGACCACTGAGGTCTAAGAATCTATTTTATAGCACAGTTTATAGTGAAGCAGGTCATGGCAGGTTAGTGTGGCTTCTAAGATATGTTGTAGTTAGGATTAACTGCTGGTGTAAACTATCAGAAGTACGAGTGTGAGATCAATAAGAACTGTAACAACAGGCTGTACTCCACTACTACCCACACACCTACTCATTCTACCTTTCTCTCTGCATGAACGTTTCACATGTCTCTCTCCCTAAAACCCGTATCAAATACTTCAGGAGGTGCCTCCTTCAACTCCCTTCCTATCTCCCACATATGATGGTCTATTAAACTCTAAATTCTGACTATTTATACTCCATACAGACCACACTGCTGATATCAGATATACAAGGAGTCTCAGCCATTGCAAATGATGACAGGCATGGCTGTGTGGTAACGATGTTTGCTGCCCAACCACATGGTTCCTGGTTGAGTCTCATAGTGTGACACTTTGGGCAAGTCTCTTCCACTATAGCCTCAGGTCAACCAAAGCCTTGTGAGTGGATTTGGTAGATGGAAACTGAATGAAACTTATCATGTGTATGTGTTACTGTCTCCTTGCCTTGATATTTAATAGTTGTAAAAGAGTACAACCATCATACAAACAGTATCCTTCACTTCCAATTTTTTGTGGAAACATGTCTGGCCATGGGGAAATATTGCTTTACTTGGAAAACAGGTGATGGTTGACAACAGGAAGGGCATCCACTCATAGAAAATTTGCCTCAACAAATTCTGTCCGACCCATACCAGCATGGAAAAGTGCATGTTAAAACAATGATGACAATGATTACTTGTTGTTATTGTTCAGCCCTAAGATCTAATGATCAAATTCATAACAGCTGTAACCATCAAGTTTTATTTTTAGACATAAGGTATCTAAGATTACATTATCCATTGATGAGAAACCTACACTAACAACAGGTGTAAATTACTTCCTCACCTGAGCTAGAAGCCAAATACAGTGAGGACACAGGTTGGTAAGATATTTAATGTTTAGCATAGTTTCTGCAGCTGATAGGATGGGATTTGTCCAGTTACCCAAGTTGTGAGCTACTACAATTCCTTCCTTGTTCAGGTACAAACGGTAACAGTAAAATGAATCAAAGACTGGCTCAGCTAGCAGGATGCCTTAGGTTAAAGATAGTTACATGATTAAAAAAAAACACACCTGCTGCAACATTTTTATTCAAAATCTCTCAAATTTATAGAACCTTTTAACACTTAAAAACATGAAGAAATGGTTCTGCAACCAAATATTCTCAATAATCCTATCAAACTTGAAGAATCATAATTATGTTTTATGTTGAGCCATGTACTTTTCAAGGTATAACTACATAACAGAAACCCCCCAAAACGCACACAAACCTAAGAATACATCCCTTTTTCATGTGAGGAATGTTTAATCTCTATATCTTGTTATCTCCAAGCAAGAACACACACACTCGTACAAGAGAGGAAGAAAATAACAACAACCCAGATATAGACACAGAGAACAACACACCGAGAAAAAACAGAAAAGAAAGAAGACTGATCAGAGGGAGTTGAAGTGAAAAAAGATTAGGAAAGAAACGTTCATTCCAAAAAGAAGTCATGCATAAAAAGAATCCAATGTGTCAACTCTATTCTTAGAGCAACAGCAACTTTGGTGGTAGTGGTAGTGACGGCAGTGGTGTGTGTGTGTGTATGAATGTTGAATAGTTGGCCAACATTGTTCAACAATCTACTGGTAGCTATCTCTACATAACTGCAAACTGCAATATTAAAAAGTTTACGTCACTGACTCCCAATATGTTCTTGTATAATGCTGCTACACTTCAGAATACATCCAACACAACAGTGCTACTTCTCATTTTACATTTCTTTAACCATTTCATTACCATATTTCTATCAAAATACATTGCTTTCATTTCAATTAATTTTGAAAATAATTAAGGTGCAGGAGTAGCTGTGTGGTAAGTAGCTTGCTTACCAACCACATGGTTCCAGGTTCATTCCCACTGTGTGGCACCTTGGGCAGCTGTCTTCTACTATAGCCTCGTGCTGACCAAAGCCTTGTGAATGGATTTGGTAGACGGAAACTGAATGAAGCCCGTCGTATATATGTATATATGTGTATATGTTTATGTCTGTTCTCCCAGCATCGCTTGACAGCCGAGTGTGGTGTGTCCCTGCAACTTAGCAGTTCGGCAAAAGAGTCTGATAGAATAAGTATTAGGCTTACATAGACTAAGTCCTGGAGTCGATTTGCTCGACTTAAGGCGGTGCTCCATCAAAACGGTTAAATAATTATGCTTCAAGGTCATTCTGAAGCAGTTTATGAAATTCAATGAAGTGGATGGTTTCTTTTATAGTTGTCTAACTTTAATAATGTCATCTTTGTTTTATAGTTGGTCCGATTTATTTTTATTTTACATTCTCTGCAAGTGTCTTCCACTATAGCCTCAGGCCAACCAAAGCCTTGTGAGTGGATTTGGTAGATGGAAACTGAATGAAGCCTATCATGTGTATGTGTTACTGTCTCCTTGCCTTGATATTTAATAGTTGTAAAAGAGTACAACCATGCAGTTACAGTTACAGAATGTTCTAGGGCAGTGGTTCCCAAACATTTTCAGGCTGTCGCTCCCTTGGTTCTAAGGTCACATTCCTTATTCCATTAGTCTCTTTTGCCAAACTGCTAAGTTACAGGGACACAAACACACCAACACCAGTTGTCAAGCAGTGGTGGGTAGACAAACATGCAGTGGAACTGAACCTGAAACCATGTGGTTGGGAAGCAAGCTTCTTACCATACAACCACACCTACTCCTTTATCATGTGGCAAACCAATACAGTTTACTACCTCTTTTTATGTAAATGCTGTTTGCTGACAAAGACCACTCCTCACCTTAAATTCTGGTTATTATTTTTGTTGATCATCATCAAAAACTGACCTTCTGCATCTACCATGCCTGACCTTATTTCTCTAAGACATACAACCCAGTCCAAAACTTAAGATAATCTCTTTTCCACACCATACACTGACAGTTCCCCTCTATCTCTCTCTCTCTCCTAGTGCCTTACCTACAGGCATCAGAAATCATGGACCTTTATACCCAAGTCTGAAGATACATAATTCTTCATTGTCATCATTTAATGGCCATTCTCCATGCCGAGCAACACTTTGTGTAAGTAGAAGACTGCTATAGCCCAGGCCAACCAATGCCTTGCAAGTGAATTAGGTAGGTGGAAACTGTGTAGAAGCCAGTCATGTATATATGTATGTATATATATATATATATATATATATATATATATATATATATATATGGAAGGCGGACGTTAAACGATGATGATAATGATGAGCATCATCATCATTTAACATCTGCTCTCCATGCTGGCATGGGTTAGATGGCTTAACTGGAACTGGTAAGCTGGAGAGCTGCACCAGGTTCCAGTTTGATTTGGCATAATTTCTATGGCCAGATACCCTTCCTAATGCCAACCACTTCAAGAGTAATGGATGCTTTCTATGTGCCACCAGCACAGGTGCCATTTACATGACATTGGCAACGGCCATGACTACGGTTTCACTTGGCTTAACCATCAACTGCCACAACTACAGTTTCACTTGGCTTAACAAGTCTTCTCAGCACAGCATATGGCAAACAGTCTCGGTCTCTTGTCATCGCCTCTGTCACACCCACCATTCATAGATCATGCGACCGGCAACAGTCACAATCATTATTTCACGAGTGCCATTTGCATGACACCTCCAATGACTACAACTACAATTTCACTTGATTTGACAAGTCATCTCAAGCACAGCATATCGTCAAAGGTCTTGGTCAACTGTCATCACCTCTGTGAGGCCCAACATTCGAAGATCATGCTTCACTACCTCATCCCATGTCTTCCTGGGTCTACCTCTTCCACAGATTCCCTCCACAGTTAGAGACCGAGAGATCAGCACTTCATTACACAGCTGTCCATATGCAAGATAGCTGTGGGTAGGCAGACAGATAGATAGATATTGCAAACATACTTAGAAGCACTGAGTGAGTCAGTACTCTATAGAAAATAAAGGAATTCTTGAACGCAGGTTGATTGTGAACACAGCTTAGAAAATCAGGTAAAGACCCTTAGAAGATGGAAGTCTTGCATTCGAGAATTACTTTGTGTATGTGTGTGTGTTCGTGTGCATGCGTGTAAATGTGTGTGTGTGTGTGTCACTGTGCTTATCCCTCCACTGCTTGACAACCAGTGTTGGTTAGTTCACACGTCCATAACTGAGTAATACAATAAAAGAGACTGATGGAATAAGTATCAGACATTAAACGATGGGGAGGGGGGGGTAAGTACTGGCACCCCAGCTTGGCCACAGTCTAATGATTGAAACTAGTAAAAGATAAAGGAAACTAACACTAACATGACAAGGACACAGTAATATGTTACAGCATATTTATCTAACCCATACTTTCACAATACAGATACAGTAATATGTTGTGTACACTTAGCTAAACTCCACACTAACATGTCATAGACACAGCAATATATCACTGCAAACATTTTATCTAACTTACAAACATGATACATATGTAGAAATATGTTATACATACTTAATCTAATATATGTTGTGCATATTTATGTAACCCAGACTAACATGATAGAAAAGCTAAGATGTTGTTGTACATGCATGTAATTTTTACATGGACAAAAAATAAATTTTGTTAAAGTGATTATGAAAATCTTGATTCAAATCAAGCCAGCAAAAGGAAAAAATAAGATAGGTGAAAAAAATATTTAGAAAGACAATAACCATCAACATGAATAAAAGTGAGTAATGTGCAAGAAATTTTACACATTCTTCAACAATAACTATATAGCAAGTTTTTATTTTATTTCTACAGTTTTTTTTTGTTTTTGGTTGGGGTTTTTTTTCCCCCCATCTTAATAGGTAAGACTCCCGCCTGGAATAATGTAATTAAGTAATCTAAATTTTTATCTCTGCAATAGACTTGCTGCTACAAAAATATACAAATGTTGATAGTAATCTAATTAACATGAAAGGTAAAAAAAAAAAAATACCCAACAAATGTACTGCCAAGTATACTAGCATTTAAAAAATTGTTATGTTCATAATTATAATGAATCACTCGTAACTTTGTCAAAAGAACATTAAACCAAAAAAAAGTGTGGCTATGAAAAATTGAAAAAAATATTAATCTAGCTTGCTCTTCAATCTTAGAGAGCAGTTTTAAGTTCCTTGTTAAATGTATTCACTGAAAGATTGATAATGTGCAAGATTGGAACGATAAGATATAACATGAGGAGACTGATGATATCAAGATTATAAAAGAGCGATGCCTAGCTGGGCAGCAGTAACAATGATAAAAATAACAGTTTTTAAGTACAAAAGTCTAGTGACATTCTGTAACCAGACTATCAAAAAACACAAAAACTCAGCATCACAGATAGAATCTATAATTTATTACAAACCATTAGAAACTAAATATTTTTTTAAAATCTTGAGTGAGTCTTTATCTTCATCCATCTGTCTAATGAAGACATAACCATTTAAATCTAAACACATAGGTGTGGAGACAAAAACATAATTGGAATGAATATACAAGTCATTTCAAGTTGAATTTTTTTTTCCTTTTGTAAATGGTTTTGGCATGGACTGAGAATTACTTGGAGACTACAAACTTCGTAAGTTTTAGTTTGGATAGGGTGCTAGAATACTTGAAATGTAATCACAATAATAATGAGAATAATTCTCCTTACAATTTTTTTTCTTTCTTTTCTTTACCTGGAAAGAAAGTGGTTGATTATCTAAAGTGATAAGGTTTTATCATACGACACAAGTTACTATTAAGATGGAAAATAAGAGTAGGTTTCTGGAAGTTTGGCAATGCTAAGTAGGTGAGATTTAGGCTTTTAGGAATGAGTCAAAGAATATGAGACATCAGATGAGATCCCATCTACTTTCTGTGGTACTCAAGAGGAAAGTAACAAAAAAATAGATATAACGGTTAATTTTGAGAACAGGGAGATTATTTTTTAAGATAATCAGATTTTGCATGTAATAGAACTTACAATAGCATCACACAGCACTCATACATATCACAGAGAAAAGAGAGAGAGAGAGAGAGAGAGAGGGGGGGGACAGAAACAGTTAGTTACTCACCTCTCCACTAACAAGATGTTTGCCATCTCCAGAAAAAGCAACTGCAGTAATGGTTTTCTTGGAAGCATTGAAAATGTGAGATTGCTTGTTGCGACGTGGATAGAAGATGGTGATAACACAGCTGGAAGAACAATAAACAAATATAATGATTAATAAATAAATATAATAATGAATAAATAAATGAAAATAATTTATTAATAAGTTAATAATGAAAATAATACTGATTTCAAGTTTTGACACAATGCCAGCAATCTGGGGAAGGGGTAAGTCAATTACATCAACTCCAGTGCTCAACTGGTACTTATTAATCAACCCTGAAAGGATGAAGGGCAAAGTGGACCTCGATGGAATTTGAACTCAGAATGTAAAGACAGACAAAATGTTGTTAAGCATTTTGCCCAGCATGCTAATGATTCTGTCAGCTCGCCACCTTCATAATGGTAATAATCGTTTCAGATTTTAGCACAAGGCCAGCAAGTACAGCAGTGGGGGTAACTCGATTACATCAACCCCAGTGTTCCACTTGTACATGGTTTCTGATTTAAGCACAAGACCAGCAAATTTGAGAGAGGGTATTTATTAGTCATAATTCATTAAGTTATATTCCCAAATACTTAGTAAGAAACTGGTTATTTTACTAAATGTCTCCAAATTGTTGATTAATTTCAAAATTAATTGAAACCCGAAGACAAGAGTATTTCATTAGAAATCTCATCGCAAAAGGGTTATTCAAGTGTATAAAATTTAAGCTCTCATTCTGAAGTCTTGATATGAAGATATGCATACTGGCAGCAGCAGCCAAACTGGGTCTTTTAGCAAACAGATAATTAATGAAAGTATAGTTTATATTGTCTGCTACTATGTCTAGTCTGCTAACAGCTATTTAGATAACCTTTGACATTACCCAACAATTGCTAACACTCACTGTGAACCACAGAGACCTTAGTGTTTGTAATAGCAGTATGGGAATTACGGGTTAAGGAAGGACTTCTGAAGCTATTTTTCTAGAATGGAAAAAGACACTGGTGGAAATTTGTTTTCATAGTGAAATGCTCGGCAAAAAGTCAACCAAAATAATTTCTCTCTCTCTCTGTATATACATATATATATATATATATATGTATATACATACACATACTGTAAAGCAGCAAACACTAAGTGTGTGACCCAATTTAGATAAATTGCCAGTTGAAACAAATTGTCCTTCACATGTTCCACTAATGCCATAATCACCAAGAAAGACGTGAATGTCACATTGTCTCATCACTTACCCTCACTCGTAAGTTGGTAGCTTTTTGTTTGAGTAAATCCATGCCCCACTCCAACACACACACGTGTATGCATGCAGACAAATAGTAAGAGTTTGCCAATTCAGCAAATTTGAATTTTTATATGAACAGATGTACCCTTCCTAATATTAACTAACTAAAATTGAAATAATTTCTAAGTGATTTTCACTAGGAAGGCTAAAGAACATAAAGTAATGTAATATTGTCTAAGAATACATAACAATATGTAAGAAGGGTCGTTATGTTTGATGAGTTTGCTATTGGAGTGTGAAGCAAGCTTTGAATATCACATCAGTTGCCTGGAGTTCAGGAAAGAGAAACTACAAATAAATAGTTTTGAATAAATATGATGTACCCCCTCTCTTTCTCTCATCAAAATCAACAAGAGAGACCAACTGCTCAGCCATTGTTTGATGCTTGTATCTATGGTGAGACATAAAGAAAAGAACCATGGATTTGATTATAGTGCTGAACCATTTGCTATAACCACACAGAACCATCCAGACATTTTGGACTTGATGATAACACTAAGTTGGTGCAAAGTATGCCATAATCCCAGAAAACAACATATTTTAGACTTTCCATGTAAAATATTACCTTTCCCTCTAGTTAGTAAGGCAACCAAAGTTAAAAAGAACCTATCCACCCATCAAGTGAGATATTCTACACCATACAGCAACCTGGTGCTTAAAAACTTAACTCAAAATAAGTTCCTCACTATGCAATACACACACACACACATTTACGCATATTTGTGTGCTTCCATGCATAAGCACCTATACTGGTACATACTAGCACTTGTTGATAGCAAAGTAACTATGATAAAACTTGATATAAAAATCTCCAGTTTAGTGTATTTCTACGAAAAATATTATTTTAATATAAGCAGCACGTTATGCAGAAAAACACTAGGGAGTTAAAATAGTAAGATAAAAACATTGTTTCGAATTTAGGCAGAAGCCCAGCAGTTTTGAGAAGAGGAGGTTAGTCAATGCCATCAGTCCTCAGTATTTGACTGGTACCTTATTTTATCAACCAGGAAAGAATAAATAATAATAATAACGCACATATGGTTGTGATGCATGTGCCTGGTGTACCCTTATCAGACGGGTAGTCATGATGGGTATATTGGGCTTTGTATATTTTACCCCAGTGTCACTTTGATGGCATGCACTGCTCTCTCACTCAATAATAATAATAATAATAATAATAATAATAATAATAATAATGAAATTATTTTGTATTGTGCTCTGGTGCACTACAACTCATCAAAGGTGCATGTACAGTACATAGAATTATATACAAAAGTTAGGACAGTATGAGTCATGATGTACATGTGTGCATGCATATGGAGGGGTGGATATCAGGTGTAGTGTTGGCGAATTTCAGGAAGCATGGAGGTTTTAAAGGATGCAATGTCTTGGCAACTAACAACTGATGCAGGAAGTTTGTTCCATGCTTCAGCAACTCTGAGTGTGAAAAAATGTTTCCGAAAGTCATGGGAGCTATGCTGTTTTCTGACTTTGGGATGTTGACCTCAATGGGATTTTGAGCTCAGAATGTAAAGAGCCAAAATAAATACAACAAAGTATTTTTGTCTGATGTCAACAATTTTATCAACCCACCACCCAATTACCCAATAAACAATAAATTTTTTTTTTATTTTTTTTTTTAGTTTCTAATTTCTTTTCCGTTCTAAATTTTTGCTGGCCATGTACCAACAATTTTGAAGGGAGAGGGAAGTTGATTACATCGACCCCACTGCTCAACTGGTACTTATTTCATCAAACCCGAAAGGTTGAAAGGCAAAGCTAACTTCAGTTGCATTTGAACTCAGGACATAAAGAGCTGAAAGAAATGTTGCTAAGCATTTTACCAATGTGGCAATAATTGTCAGCTTGCTGCTTTACACAGATAAGCACAACAGCTCAAGGTTTAAGAGAAAAGATCAGTCTATTATATTGACTCATTCCAATACTTATTTAGCATTATCACCCCTCCCTACCACCCAAGATGGTTGAAAGACAAAGATGACCACAGCAGAATTTTAATCTAAAACAAAGAATAAAAAAAAAATACAAGTCCTTTTGTCCAATTTTCTCAGAAATCTGCCATTACATACAAAACAAGTCATACAAAAAGGGTTACAAAATATGTGAAGATGTACCTGCCATAAACTGGAGTGGAGTAAAACAACAGAAAAACAGGCTGTGCAGATAACAATATATTGAAAGAGATGGTTATATGCCGGGTGATACACACACACGCACACTGACAGACAGATGTACACCTATTAAACTGCCCAACCCACGTGGAGGCGCAATGGCCCAGTGGTTAGGACAGCGGACTCGCGGTCATAGGATCGCGGTTTCGATTCCCAGACCGGGCGTTGAGTGTTTATTGAGCGAAAACACCTAAAGCTCCACGAGGCTCCGGCAGGGGATGGTGGCAAACCTTTCTGTACTCTTTCACAACTTTCTCTCACTCTTACTTCCTGTTTCTGTTGTGCCTGTAATTCAAAGGGTCAGCCTTGTTACACTGTGTCACGCTGAACATCCCCAAGAACTACGTTAAGGATACACGCGTCTGTGGAGTGCTCAGCCACTTGCACGTTAATTTCACGAGCAGGCTGTTCCGTTGATCAGATCAACTGTAACGCTCGACATCGTAAGCGACGGAGTGCCAACAACAACAAACTGCCCAACCCATGCCAGCATGGAAAACAGACGTTAAATGATGATGCTTTTGAGGATGATTTAAACACTGAAATGTTAACAGCTCAATGAAAACTAAGAGGAGCTTTTACTTAAACGAGCCAACAGGGAAGTTTATGTAGCAATACATGCCAGAAATAGCAGTTAAATATCCTTTAAATAACACCTTACTATCTTAAAAAAAAGGAACCACAAATTGGATTGCCTAATCGTAGATACACTATAGGTAAGAATAAAACTAATACACCAAGGTAAACACATTAAGGCAAACAAAAAAAAAAAATGCAAAGCAACAGCTGTAATATCTTTATCATAGATTTGTTGGATTACAGTTGACCTGAGGTTAACCAACATTAACAAAGCAAAAACAAAAAAAAACTCATATTTGCACCTCTTACTATAAATATATATACATTGAAAATGTATAGCTTTATCTTATCAATCAACTGAGTCCACATGGATGATCATTTATTAGGTAGAATACTGCTAAAATCATAATTGCTTTAACACTAGTAGGAAAATGCAAAGTTCACTTTATACAACTTTAAAAATATATTCAATCCTGAAATAATATACAGAACCAGCAGGATTTCCAGATGATAGAGCTAGATTAATATTGATTTCATTTCAAATTTACTGAACGTGTGTGCATCCAGAGAGGGAGAAAGAAAACGAGGGAGAGGAGAAGAACAATAAGTAAAGAGCTCGCTTGTAAGCTGGTCTGCCAGGTGCTGCTCTGTGGCTCATATCGTGTATTATCAACATTTTGTGTTTATCAACAAACCCAACATTAGGAACATTGCACTGAATATCATCAGTGTCAGTTACATATAAATATGAAAACTAAAACAGAACAAATGTAGTTGTTGCTGCTGCCGCCGCTGCTGCTGCTGCTGCTGCTGGTGGTGGTGGTGGTGTTGCTGCCATCATCATGGTGGTGGTAGTAACAGAGTTTTGTTTCTCCAAAGACAGATCCTACCTGAAACTTTAGATTTCTCTACCACAAGGCAAAATAATTAAATGCACTTTGTGAACTTTTTACACTTATTATCCACTGGTGAAGATCCCCTCCCAACCCACCACATCACTACTTTTCTGGGGTGCTGCTGTTTCAGAAGACTTGTAAGACAAGTTGTAATCACATGCTTGATTAAAGTTTCAGCGTCTGCAATGGCACCACCATTTGAGCATGATCGTCACCAGCGTCGCCTTCCTGGCACTTGTGCCGCAGCTTCGCGTTCCTGGCACGTGAAAAGTCATTCGAGCGAGATCGTTGCCAGTGCCTCTGGACTGGCTCCTGTGCAGGTGGCACGTAAAATACACCATTTTGAGCGTGGCCGTTGCCAGTACCGCCTGACTGGCCTTCATGCCAGTGGCATGTAAAAGCACCCACTACACTCTCGGAGTGGTTGGCATTAGGAAGGGCATCCAGCTGTAGAAACTCTGCCAGGTCAGATTGGAGCCTGGTGCAGCCATCTGGTTTCACCAGTCCTCAGTCAAATCGTCCAACCCATGCTAGCATGGAAAGTGGACGTTAAACGATGATGATGATGATGATGATGATGAAATACAGTACGAAAGCTGCAGTGATAATAAATACTATGTTGAAAGTTGCTTTATGAAAACTAAGAAGAACGAGCAAGATTTGAACCCAAAACATTGAGATGTTCAATTGCAGTTAAATGTATCATATTCAATCATGGATAATGACCGATATTTAAGTACACAGGCTCGAATGCAAACTTTAGTATGGACATTGTACTATGCTACCTATCTAGTGAAGGAACCTTTTATATCTTCATTCAACATTAAAGAGAAATAGCAGCACAAGGCTAACAATGTTTTAGGGGCTGGTGTCAGTCGATTACATTGACCCCAGTGCTTAACTGGTACTTAGTTTACTGACCCTGAAAGGATAGAAGAAAAATTGACCTAGGCAGCATTTGAACTCAGTCTATGAAGAGCTGCAAGCAAAACTGCTAAGCAGCTTGATAGCTAACAATTCTCTCGGCTCACCATCTTACATCCATTAGATAATTCTTTCTACTATAGGCACAAGGCCTGGAATTTGGGGGAGGGGACCAGTTGATTACATCGACCCCAGTGTTTCACTGGTACTTAATTTATCGAGCCCGAAAGGATGAAAGGCGAAGTTGACCCCGGCAGAATTTGAACTCAGAACATGAAGACAGATGAAATATTGCTTAAGCATTTTGCCCAGCATGCTAACGATCCTGCCAGCTCGCCACCTTAACATCCATTAGATAATGTAGTCACATATGAACCTTTAAAAAAAGTGGGAGTAGGGGATGAAAATTGTCACACTTGGAATACATTGGAATTTGCTCCTTGATCTATTCAAAAGGCTGTACCTCTATAACTACTAAAGTTTTATGAAACTCAAGTTATCTTTGCATCAGTTTTACAATGCTATACTCTTGTCGACATCAATAGATTCAAAAACAAAGCCTCAATCTCTTCCTTCCCACCCGCCCCACAATCAAAACTACATTATTTAATCCAATACATAAATTAGCTTTATTAACCTCACCAAAAAAAAAAAAAAATGCAATCTAGCCGACCCCTGCCACTAAAACACATTTTTTCTCAGTTGTTTTACAACTAATGAAATATGCAATACATGCATCAGTTACATTTAGCCTTCTAAACTACATCCGGCTTTACAGAGCTAAAGATGTACAGCAGCACCCTCCAGTGATGGCACTGAAACCCCTCCTTTTAAAATGCAGCCCCAGCTTGCCTGGTCCCTTTGAAACAGCCTCTTCTCTCACCATCCCCTCTCTTCTTCTATCACAATTTAATATTCCCTCTTCACACACAAATACATATATACTCACATTCACACACCTATCTGTATGCAAGTAAACACACACATCATATGTGTGTGTGTGTGTGTGTGTGTGTGTTTGCATCCCCTAGACCGCACTTCCTTTAGCATTTATGCCCCAAGAACACACAGTTACCTCACATTGTTTTTTATCTTACGCAGCTTTTTTTTTATCTTACGCAGCTTTTCTATCTGCAACCTATCATTCTTTTGATCTGTAGACCAATGTTCCTACTGACAGGATATATTGTTGTTGTTGCTGCTGTTGTTGTTATGTGTTAAAGAAGAAACATAAGAAGCTAAAATGTCTTGTTTCCAATACATTCTGATTTCAAATTTCACTAAACCCAAAATTTGCCATTCACCTTTCTATGGTCTGATAAAAAATAAATAAATAAATAAATAAAGATACCTAACAATACTAAGAATGATTAAAACCAACAATATTACACTTTCATTCTGCCGAGGTTAACTTTGCCTTTCATCCTTTCGGGATCAATTAAATAAGTACCAGTTACACACTGGAGTTGAAATAATCGACTTTATCCGTTTGTCTGTCCTTGTTTGTCTCCTCTGTGTGTAGCCCCTTGTGGGCAGTAAAGAAATAAGAAATAGCAACTGGATTTCCCTCAAATCAAACTTTAACGGTGCTGGGTGGGGTACACATTGAATAATGTGGTCCTTGTTCAAACTTCCTTCAGGAAACCAAAAGTTGCAATGGTCATGGCTTGGCAGGCCTTTGATCATAGCACTGGTCAATCAGAGCAGACCCAGGGTTAAACACCAAGTACTTATTTCAACTTCAGAAGAATGGAAGAGGAAGTGAGAACAGGAGGAAAGATTTTAGCTTTTCATAAAGTAAACAGTTTATCTCTACTAATTTAGCTACAATTAATACTAAATCATAATAAATTATTAACCTAAAACAAAAATAATAAAGGTTGCTATTTCAAACTGCTTTGTCCCATACCAAGTCACTGAAGTGCAGTGCAAGGATGGGTGTGTGTTTATTTTGTAAATCTCAGTCCTTGCATCTAAGTGTTTTCACAGCAAGACACCCTCCTTTACTACTGTAGCACAGAAGTAAAACAGAAGTGATAGTGTTATATTCAAACATGCTAACTGATATACAATACCCACAGACACAATAGACAAGTCAACAAGTGAGCCTATAAGCTAGAAATAGCAGCAAAACTATAAATTTGCACTCTGTCGGTCATGACAACAAGAGTTCCAGTTGATTTGGTCAATGAAACAACTTGCTCATGAAATTAGTGTGTAAGGGGCTGACACACACACCCTTGATGTAGTTCTCAGAGAGATCCAACATGACAGAATGTGACAGGCCAGCCCTTTGAAATACAGATGCTATTCATTCTTGCCAGCTGTGTGATCTGCAGCAATGTGAAATAAAGGATCTTGCTCAAGGATACAACATACCACTGGGAATCAAACTCATGACCTTACAATTGTGAGCTGAATTCCCTAACCCCTAAGCCATGCACCTTCACCAGTAAAATCATACCCAATCATCATTTAATGTGTTTTCCATCCTGGCAATGGAAAACTCCAACATCTGCTTTAGCATGTTTCTATGGCTGGATGCCCTTCCTAATGTCAACAACTTTATAGAGTGCACTGGGTGCTTTTATGTGGCACTGGCACTATTAAGGTCACCGAGCAACTTGCAAGACAAGACCATCCCTAAACTGAGTGGAGAGAGGTGACTTTATGGTAGGTCATGACTGAAGTATGATAGGGAAACAGAAATAGGTGTCTTCCACTAAGAAGATATATATGACTACAATTGGAAAAGAAAGAAGATGATGGCAAAGAAGAGTTACAGGAAGGTGGATATAAGTCATATAACCAGGTAAGTATGGTCATGTGAGCATGAAACAAGAGTGTCTTAAAGATAGGACACACTTGACAATGCAATCCTGAACATGCTCCTAGAAAGATAGGAAGATTCCAGCAGCAACAACTTTGATAACAGGTCTGCTCAGTCAGAGTTGACCTGGAACAAGACAATAGTGAAATCTTTTAAAGCAGTGCCCCATGCTGGGACATCATCTTGAAGGGTTTTCATCTAACAAACTGACCCCAGTATTTATTTACTTTTTTAAAATTCTGGTAGTTATTCTATCAGTCTTTATTGCCAAGTTGCTAAGTTACAAGGACATAATCAAATCAACACAGGTGTCAAGCAGTAGGGACAAATACACACACACACACACACACACACACACACACACACACACACAAATATACACTTATGCACAACAGGCTTCCACACAGTTTCTGTCAACCAAATTCATTTACAAAGACATTGGTCAGCTCAGAGCTATAGTAAAAGACACATATGCAAAGAAATGTGTCTATGTATGTGCCAGCACACGTAGAGACATGTGACTATGTATGTGCCTGCGCATGCAAAGAAGTATGTCAATGTATGTGCCCACTTGTGCAAAGACAAAAGTGAAAGTATGTGCCTTCATAATGATTCATGTCGAAAAAGTAGACAAGAAATGACCCACATTAGTAAATATAACCTGTAAATATGATGTGGGTTGCATTTACTGAAGCTTGACAAAGGGTAGGTTTGAAAGTGTGCTAGGTTTTGTTTCAGAGGTCGTATTGGCCATTTATCTATATATTTATCTGTTGGTTTATACAGTTATTCCATTCCATGCGCACACATACACACAAAAGAGCAGAAACACAATCCATAAAAACATACACAAACAACTATTCATACAAAAAAGAAAAGAAAAAGAAATATGCATAAACTATTTAGTTCATTGCTCTATTAAATATATATACACTCCTTTATTCATCTATACAGTCAACAGAAAGTCTATCAATGCCCACCAAGGATCCAGCTACCGATACAATACACTACGAGAGTATCAGAGTGGAAGCACTCAGCTGTAAGTCTGCACTGAAGGACTTTCATACTGCTCACATTCAAACAGGCACAAAGGAGTAAACTGAAATGCTGTGGTGCATTGTAGCACAGTGTAGTAGTGGTGTAGTTGTTGTTGTTTAGAAGTAGGTCAACTCTCATCAAGCAAATAAATGATCTAAGGCATTCCCGACAGGTCTTGAAAGGAGGGTGTACCTAGGACTACATCATCGCTTGTGTTCTATTGCTGCTTCATATACAAGATGACAGAATGAAATTAGTGGGAGATTAGGCTGCTACCTCTAACAAATCAGGCAACCACATATAGGCTCTTTGTTGGCTCATACGGTGGACTGTAACACAGTATGGTGTGATGTGAAAGTCAGGTGTTTATTCTATTGGTCTCTTTGGCTGAATTGCTAAGTTACAGGAGACAGAAACCAACACTGGTTGTCAGACAATATGGGAGGTGGTCGTGGAGACAAACACACACACAGACACATATATCATCATCATTTAACGTCTGCTTTTCATGCTGGCATGGGTTGGACGGTTTCACTGAGGACTGGCAAGCCAGGAGGGTGCACCAGACTCCAATCTGATCTGGTAAGATTTTTACAGCGCTGGATGCCCTTCCTAACGCCAACCATTCCAAGAGTGTAGTGGGTGCTTTTTATGTGCCACTGGCATGGGAGCTAATATATACACACAAACACACACACAGTGGCTGTGTGGTAAGTAGCTTGCTTACCAACCACATGGTTCCGGGTTCATTCCCACTGCGTGGCACCTTGAGCAAGT
>NC_068991.1:65221149-65227823 GCF_001194135.2 Octopus bimaculoides
ATACACACAAACACACACACAGTGGCTGTGTGGTAAGTAGCTTGCTTACCAACCACATGGTTCCGGGTTCATTCCCACTGCGTGGCACCTTGAGCAAGTGTCTTCTACTATAGCCTCAGGCCTTGTAAGTGGATTTGGTAGACGGAAACTGAAAGAAGCCCGTCGTATATATGTATGTACATATATATGTGTGTGTATATGTTTGCGTGTTTGTGTTTGTCCCCAACATTGCTTGACAACCGATACTGGTGCGTTTACATCCCCATAACTTAGCGGTTTGGCAAAAGAGACTGATAGAATAAGTACTAGGCTTACAAAGAATAAGACCTGGGGTCGATTTCTTTGACTAAAGGCGATACTCCAGCATGGCCGCAGTCAAATGACTGAAACAAGTAAATGAGTAAAAGAGTGTATATATTCTGTCAGACTAACAATTATGTGTTATAATCATATACATACACAATGCACACACACACAAACAAACAAACGTCAGGCTTCCATACAGTATTGGTTGACCCAGGGCTACAGTAGAAGACTCTTGCCCAAGGTGCTGTGCAGCAGGACTGAACCCAAAAACATATGATTGAAACGAAGCTTGTTAATCACACAACCATGTCGACACTTATGATAAAGAAAGTAAATTATTAAAAAAATGCAGCACAAGCAAAGCTGCCCTACTTACCCTGCAGGGTAGGCAATAGCTCCAGTATTTGGGTCACATGTCAATCCTGCCGTTGAACTAATGGTTAATCCTAATACTTTCTCCAATGTAACCTAAAAATAAAAATAGGCATTTAAATATTGAAAATAAAAAATAAAATAAATATTGATTTCTTTGACTGCAACAATATTTTGAATCTTTTTGAATTAGAAATTTATATATTAATATTTTATTATTAATTAGAGAAATGAATATTATCGATAAATAAGGAAATCAATATTAAAAAAAAAATAATTACATACACCCAATTACAGAAACAATATTTTTAATTATTTATTTATTGTAATTAATATTTTTATTATCAAAGCAGTGAGCAGGCAGAAATATTAGCATGTCAGACAAAATGGTTAGCAGCAATTCTCTTTACATTCTGAGCTCAAAACTCACTGAGGCCAAGTTTGCCTTTCATCCTTTTGGGGTCAATCAACTTGCCCACTTCCCTTGCTGGCTTTGTGCCAAAATTAGAAAGAACTACTACTACTACTACTTAAAAAAAAGATAAGAGGGAGAGCACTAGATATTTAGATATATTGCTTTATATACTGAGTTTAAAACCAACCAGATCCAATCTTGCCATAGTCAATTATTACATATTGGCTGGAATAGATAGTGTCAGATAAAATGCCTTGCAGTATTTAATTATAGCCCCTTACATTCTGAGTTCAAATCCCACCAAGGTCAACATTACCTTTCAACCTTCCAAGCTTGATAAAAAAAATCAATGTATTTTAATGGACTAACCCCTCTTCAACAAAGGACATGCTCAACTGGTTACGGTCAAACAAATGATAAGCAAATCTGTGATATTGAGCAAAATATTTGCTGTAGTTTATCTTTTATACCAAGACAAAAGGATGGACATGATAACACTTCCAATCAGAAGCCATGAGAGCTAGTGCCTGGTACTGCATCAGGGCAATAATAATAATAATAATATTATTATTATTAATAATATTATTATTATTATTAATAATATTATTATTATTATTAATAATATTATTATTAATATTATTATTAATAATATTATTATTATTAATAATATTATTATTAATAATAATAATAATAATAATAAGTAGTAGTAGTAGTAGTAGTAGTAGTAGTAGTAGTAAGGCAAGCTGGCAGAATTGTGAGCAAGCTGGACAAAATGCTACTAAGCATTCCATCCCAATTCCACAAAATTCAACTTTACCGTTCATTCTTTTGGGGTTGATAAAATAACTACCAGTTGAACACTGTGGATGATTTAATCAATTAAGCCCCTCCTCTGAATCTGCTAGTTTTGTGCCAAAATTTGAAAGCATTATTATAACTATTGTTGTTATTAAGGTGGTGAGGTGGCAGGATTGTTAGCACGTCAGGCGAAATGCTTAGCAGTATTTGATCTACTGCTACATTCTGAGTTCAAATTTCACTGAGGTCAACTCTGCCCTTCATCCTTTCGGAGTTCATAAATTAAGTAGCAGTCAAGTACTGGAATCAATGTGATCGATTGTCCCCCTCCCCACAAAAATCCAGGCCTTGTGCCTATAGTAGAAAGGATTATTATATCTAATACTTTGTAAAGCTGTAAAATTCATCACCATTTCCATTCTCTGGTAATTAAATAAGCACAAGAGATTAAATTTCTATAAAAATAAAGGTTTTTATCTACTAAAACAGAACACCTCCCACCACCTTTTTTTGTTTTGTGTTATTAGCAAGAAGGGGAAGAGCATTGGACATCACCCATTTCAGTCAGAATATTGAAGATTGGTGGAAGAAAGGGCAGTTATCCTCTGATTTGAGACCTTGAGCAAATGGTTGTAACAGAGCAGACTCTACTGGTGCCCAACACTCAATGTCCAGCCAAGTGACAGTATCATACTTTAGCCACCACCTCCTCTCTTCTCCACACTTAGGCAATGTAGCTTTTTTTCTGTTCTTCTGTCCTGCAAATTATTTGATGACCTCACTAGTGCTTGTAGCACAAAAAAAAAATGCACCTAGTACACACAGTATAGTGGTAGACTTTAGAAAAACCATCCAGCCATAGAAACCATGCCAAAGCCAACATTGGAGCTTGATGCAGCCCTGTGGCTCATCAGATTCTATCAAACCATCCAACCTATGCCAGCATGGAAAATAGACATTAAATGAGGAGTAAGGAAATTTCACTGCCACTAGAAATTTAAACCAGCAACAGTCTGTGTGCCACCAGTCATAAAAGGAAACTGAAGTTGCTTTTGCTGTTAACAGAGTATTTAGTACATGAGGTCCTTCTCCATCTACACTCGCCTACCAAAACTAAGGTTGGGTATTAGCCACAATAAATTTACTAGTTCAAAAGGACCTGCAAAGAACATGGTTTCTGACCCTCTTAATCTGACAAATTTATATAGAAAGAAAATAATTATCCTAATATGACAATTGTATAGGTCTATGTGTATACAATAACTCAGTGTGTATATGAGTGAGAAAGAGAGAGAGTTCTAGATATGGAATGAGAGAATAAATTATATATGATGCAGACATAATCTGGGTAGGGATACAAATAATTTGAAAAAGCTTGTGTCAGTTTTTTTTTCCTTTTTTTTCCAGATCTACTTCAGATATTTGTAATGCTTATATTTAATGATACACTGACCAGAAATAGCAATCATTATGAGGAATTAAAGTTGCTTACTTCAAATGCATAATTCTCTGAATATATATATATATATATATATATATATATATATAATCATATCAAGAGAGAAGTAGTAATGACAACAATGGCATCAAAGAGAGAAAAGGAGAAACAGAGATGGTCAGACAGATATCATCATTTTACGTCCATTTTACAATGCTGCCATGGGCTGGATGTGTCATCACAAACCAAATAAGTTCTCATTTGAAGTTACTGCTCTCCAAGACAAATTAGGACCATATCTCACTCATACATAACATTTTTGGCACGGTTTATTTGTATGAAAGACATTCCTATCACCAATCATTTTACTGAGTACCAGAAATGGCGACTGTCATGTTCCTGGTAAAACTCAAGACCTCTCTACCTTTCATTGTTTCCATTCATTTGACAGTTACTTTATAGATAGTACTGAGTGCATTTTATCACTGCACCAGACTTAGAAACGCTTTTTTTTTTTTTTTTTTTTTTGTTCCCCAGCAGGACTAAAAGACTCCTGCCTACCCTATGTTGTTTCCATTTGTTCATTCATTCACCAATACAAAAGTATTGTTTCATTTTAAACAGGTAGAAGAGAGTTAGAACGAGAGTAATAGAAGAGAAAGAGTAATTGAAAAGAATGAGAGTGGCAGTCAGGAGCCAGATGGTGACAGAAGAGAATGTGAAAGAATTGAGTGAGACAACTATATGATGATTGTAAGGAGATTGATTAAAAACAGCATGAGCAGTGTAATAGGATGACAAGAAAGTGATATGAGGAAGTACTAAAAGATCACGAAAATGATAGGAGAAAGTGTGGTGAGGGAGTGAGAGAGAGAGAGAGAGAGAGAGTAGTAAAAAAAAGAGAAAGAGAGTGTGCTAGAAGAGGAGTGTGAGAGAGGGAGAGAGGTGAGGTAGAAAAGAGAGAGGGGAAAAGAGACTGATGGATGTCAATAATGAGTGAAAAGAATGTAAGAGGGAGCAGTGGATAGCAATAAAGATGAATGCATGGTAAGGGAATGGGAGTGATGGCTGTCAATGAGTGATTGGAAAAAGGAGCAAAAACTAGCAATAACGAAGGGTTAATGCCAAAGGAGAGACAAAGCCAATGCAATATTATATCTCTCATTAGATAAGTGATATGATGGGAGAAGGATATAATGACAGTAGGAAGGCACATAAATACGTAAGGAGGTGAATGGTAGAAGTGGGAGTAACAAAGAAAGGGAGATATACAAACAATGGCTGAAGGAGGCTTAACTGTAGGTATTACATGACCCACTCTATCATCATCATCAGCCCAGTACTTTGCTACATTAAGCCACATGAAGCTCAGCCTCTTGAGATCAGCCTTAACCACTTCATTCCATGTCTTCCTTGGTCTCCCACTGCCACAGATTCCATCCACTTTTTTTTTTACACAACTGGCATCTTTCACAAGCATCATCTAAACACATCACCAGCATAATTTTCTTTCTTTCACACTAGAGTCCCAGGGCAATCAAAGACTTATGGACTTGGAAGATGGAAACTAAAAAAAAGCTCATTGTGTGTGTGAGAGAGTATGTGTGTGTGAGCATGTGTCTGAGTGTGTGTGTGTGTCTGAGCGCGCATGTGTGTGTATCTGAGTCTGTGTGTGTGTAAGCACGCGTGTGTGTGTGTGTGTCTGAACATGTGTGCGTCTGAACATGTGTGTGTCTGAGCATGTGTGTATGTGTGTGTCTGAGCATGTGTGTGTGTGTCTCCATGCCTTGACTTTGTGTGATAGTTGCAAACCAGTATCACCATCATCCAAGTGGTACCCTTTGTTTCCAATCTTCTGTGAAAACATGTTAGGTTATGGGGAGAAATAAGTGAGGATTGGTGATAAGAAGGGCATCCAGCTGTAGAAAAAATTCTACCTCAAAAAATTCTGCCCAACCCATGCAAGCATGGAAAAGTGGATGTTAAGACAATGGTAACAATGATGATGTTATAACATATATTGTAAATACACAAATGTTAATGATTATAATGAACACTGTATATTAAATAGAGAGGAGGCTAAATGATTGCCTCACAGCTATTTCTACAACCTACATTCTGAGATCAAATTCTGATAAAACTTTGTTTTTCGTTTCATTAAGGCCAATAAATGAGGAGCAATTGTTGATATTTGGCCCATGTCAACACTAATCCAGCAGACCCTGTGGTTGTTGTTGTTCTAGCTACACCCACCTTGTCGTGATTAGGGCTATATTATCTAACTGAGGTCAGTAAAATATGAGCTAAGGAAGATTTGGTTGTTATTCCTAGCAGAGAGAGCAACAACCTAGAAGCCCCTTCATTAAATAATATTGCTATTGTCTAGTTTTAGGTCAACAGAACTATTTCATCTAATATAAGACAGTAGAAAACCAATGGAGAGAATTCAGGCTACTGTTTCTAGTAGGTTGCATGATTACACAGAAGCTCCCTTGTTGAGTGTGGTTGATTCCATCAACAATATCTTTCCTGCAAAATTGGCTTTGTGCCTTGTCAAACAAAATTGATGTATTTCTATCCCATTGGGGAGGAGGGGTCATGTTACAAAGATAAAATGAAGATATACAAGTGATCTGGCAGGTGATATAAAAGAAAAACAGTCTAGGTAAATGTAAATCACAGACAAGAGATATTGGCACCATAGCGAAAAGTCTCTAGATGGTAAAATAAACCTGAAACAGTAGAACTGTAAACATCAACATCCGATGGATTACAGAAACAAACATTTCTGTTTGAGCATGAGGTTGAAGTTCAGAATTGTTAAACTTGTTAAATGTCTAGGTCAATGGCACTGACCCATGGTTTAATGGTCAGTTTCTTGCTATGAGAAGGATGGGAGTAACGATAATTACTTCATTTAACAGAATACTGTACTATCAATGTTTAATGTTTAAATATCATTAATAATAATGATGTAATTCCACCAAGATTGACTTTGCCTTTCATCCTTTCAGGGTTGATAAAATAAGCACCAGTTGAGCACTGGGGTCAATGTAAGAGACTCGCCCCCTTGCCAAAAAATTTCAGGCCTTGTGCCTATAGTAGAAAGGATTTTATTAATGATAAAGCTCTTTTAGTCAGCTTCTAGATGGAATATTCCTTAACATTTATCTACTAATATGTACATTCTACTAGTAAAAGACTTCCAGAAATCTGTGTTTGTGATGCGGTTTCAATTCCTATCTCAGCCATTTCATTTAACCCCTTCCTAGACAAATTATATTCCAGAAAGCATTTCATTTTGAATCGATTTAAAATTCTTTTTTCCTTTTTTTTTTTTTTTTT
>NC_068991.1:65227833-65231193 GCF_001194135.2 Octopus bimaculoides
TTTTTTTTTTTTTTGTTACGTGAAAGCTTTTTGTTTTCATTCTTGAAAACATTCTTCTACTTAATATTTTATGATTTTTTAAAAATAAATGTATGACATACAATAGAAACCCATTCAGGCAATCAAAGTTGAGCAGCGGCTCAACCTTGTCAACTCCCACTTATTGTTAAGTTGTAATTCAAACAGCCTCTGGTCTTCTCATAACTTTTGTTTGAATATTTACTTTCTTCATAGCTGAACTGCAAGCTCTGGACAACAAGCACACATCTCTTCTCTTTATATTTTAGGGCTAACATTTTTCCTCTCCAAAAGGCACAAATTTCACCCCTATTCAGTTTTTCTTCTTTGAGTCATTCAGTTATTTCCTTTCCATCTCGGATATAATGTCATACATTTCAGTAAAATACTGGACAAGTATAATCAGCTAGT
Source organism: Octopus bimaculoides (assembly GCF_001194135.2). Taxonomy (NCBI): domain Eukaryota; kingdom Metazoa; phylum Mollusca; class Cephalopoda; order Octopoda; family Octopodidae; genus Octopus; species Octopus bimaculoides. The sequence continues at coordinate 65,228,263 of NC_068991.1, forward strand.
TATGGACCAGTATAAAAGTCATCAATACTTAGGCAGCAGCCTTGTTGTAGCATAGGTTTCATGTGTCATAACTATGTGTAAGGACACTGGAAGATCACTAAATTCCTTATCAAGCTTCTTCAGTCCATTTTGTAAAATATGTTTTGAGTTACCTCATGCCTTTTCTCAAAAAATAACATTATCAAAATTCAAGATATCACAGGATAACCCAGGGAGGGAGTAACTAGTTTCTCATACCTTACTCTCTTACTATGTCCTTCTTTTCATCTTCAATAAAATATAGCAAATGTGAAACTTAAGACCCAGTCTTCAGCAATGCTACACTGCTTCACTATGTTTTATTCTTTATTTATCAATAACATATCAAAATATAGACATCCGTTTTAAAGTTTGTTATTGAAAGGTAACATGTATGCAAAAGATCAGATATCATTGAGTATCTTATCTGATTATATCATCACTCAAGAACATAATATCCTTAAAGATATAATCACATTGTTGAAAATAAGAAAATGATAGTATTTTCCACAATTCAAACATTGTTTTGACAAACCAATATTCCATCATCAAGAAGCAAGGTGAGATGATGCACCTTTTAACACTAACCACATATAGTGTTTATATGATCAACTGACTGCAGGACCGATCCCAATGTAATGAGAGCGATAAAATTTAATCTCAGTTACAACTGGTAAAGATATATATTAAATTTAAGCTAGATAAGTTATAGGCATTGAACTAAAATGTAACGAGGAAAATAAAGAAGAAAATTGCTCAAGAAACTGTACAACCAATATACTGTACAGTGAAAAACTTTCCTCTTCATTAGCACACATGCCCAACTCTCTAAACAAATTTTCTTTGGTGAACCAGCTGTTGGCTCTCGATCACATAGCGGGATCAAAGAGGAGATACAAAGACAGTCAAGACAACCTTGAAAAAGTGTAACTTAGAACAGTCTACTTGGAAATATCTAGCTCAAGGTTGCTCACTGTGTACTCTGGAGTAGAGCACTCAGAATCAGAAATGATCAGAGAAACTCAAAAGAGGTGGAGGTCTGCAGGGAAAGTAGGAGTCCCACTTGATCCTGGTTCAGCAACTACTAATTTGAACTCAAAATGTAAAGCATTTTGCCCAGGTGTGGATGGTGGTGGTGGTGGTGGTGGAGGACATCTCTTCTCATCATCCCTCTAATGTCCACCCCCACCCCACCCACACGTGGGCAAAATGCTCTACATTTTGAGTTCAAATTCCACCTAGGTTGACTTTGAGGGTTGATAAAACAAGTATCATTTGATCATACAACTGGAATGATCATCCTACAAGCAGATGAAGATCCATTTCCTTTACTTTTTGTTTACTTATACACATCAACAAATGAGCCAATGAGGTAATCTCTGTGTGGCTGTTCAATTTGCTAGAAATAACAGCCAAATCTCCCTCACACTATGCTCTAACATTTTAAAAATGAAGGACACATTAAATAATGTTGTCCTACATCTTCAATAAAAATACAGAATGGCTCATTCTGGCCTGATCTGTGTTTAAACTGACAGGCATTCGTTGCAACGAATGTAAATGGAGAAAACTTCATGAAGTACATGTAAAATATGTATGAAAAATATATGAAGAATTTGTAAAATAAAAAATATCTACAATAAAATTCTAATAGATAAATATCAATTTTTATTAAAACAAAACATGTGGGTGAAGTAACTCTCGTGGTGTGAAGAATCAACACAACGTGCAGGTAAAGTGAAACACAACACATGCAGTGTTAAAGCTCACTGTGTGCGTGTGTGTGTGTGTGTGTGTGTGCGTGTGTGCGTGCGTGTACCATCACCACTGCTTGACAGCTGGTATTGATTTATGTTCTCGTAATTTAGCAGTTTAGGAAGAGGTCAACAAACTAAGTACTGAATACGTATTTATTCAACTACACCCTTCAAGGTGATGCCACAGCATAGACATAATCCAATGACCGAAACAAGTAAAAGATAAAAGAAAAAAGTAATTGGGTATGCAGTATGGATGGAGGAAAAAGAAAAAAATGAATATCAGAAAGTTTTTTCTAATCAGAAACGTTTTTTCAGCCAATCAAGATTCCAACATTGTCCAAATGCTTAACCGATTATTTGCCAAGACTTAAAACAGGTTTGTTTAGTTTTATACTTTTAGCCATTGGGAAAACATGGCTGTTTATAGCCGGCCTGGCATTGAAAGAGTAGAAAAATTTACAACTGATAAGAGTGTATATACATGAAAGGATGATTATTTTTGTCATTACATCTTTTGATATAAGTTAATCATTATCATCTGAATAATAATTATTAATGGACACAGTCTACTTGTATGCATGTTAATTCTGAACAATACCAAAACTCTTAAAACAGTCATGTTAGTGAACTAAATGAGAAATAAGCTTTACAATTTTTATTATTTTTATTCTTTTCATTGAGAAGTTACTTAATTGTGAAGAAACAGAAGCGGATATAAAATGCATTGTAAAATATTTCATAGCTGCCAGCAACACTGAACTAGTTTTAATAAAAAACACATTAACTTACTTTACTAAATAGAATATATGTAGATAGGAAAGAAGTAAAGATTGAAGCTTTTATCCAAAAAAGGTCTTCACTGAACATTTTTGAGTCACCAACACAATGAAGCATTTTGATAGCAAGCAGACTAACAACTATGTTGGCATCAAAGAAACTCCAGCATTTAACAGGGACTGAATCAGCATTATATTGAAAAAAAAAAAAAATACATACATGAATGCCTGTCTCTGAACCTACAAACATGTGTGAATGTGTATGTGTGCCTGTGTGTGTGTATATATATATATATATAATGATAATTGTCTAAATAGATACTTGTTTTGTTTTTTTTTGTATAATAATCCTGATATTTGCCAAATGTAATTATAAA
>NC_068991.1:65231771-65233527 GCF_001194135.2 Octopus bimaculoides
ATATATATATATATATATATATATATATATATATATAAATTAATATTCTTTCACGAGCAAAAATACTAGGTTTCTAAAGGAAGGGTAGGTTGTGATGTCTGTGACTTTTTAAATAAGTATCAGTAATATTAAGTAAAATGGTTGCAATATCAAAAAAAACAAAGCAGGCACCAAAAGACTTCTGTTCTATGAATCTGATTATTAAGATAGGTGCAGGTGTGGCTGTGTGGTAAGAAGTTTGCTTCTCAACTACATGGTTCCAAGTTCAGTTCCACTGTACAGCACTTTGGGCAAGTGTATTCTACTATAGCTTTTGACCAGCCAAAGCCTTGTGAGTGAATTTGGATAAAGAAATTGAAAGAAGCCTGTCGTGTGTGTGTATGCGCATGCGTCTACCCTATCACCGCTTGACAACTGTTGGTGTGTTTATGATCCCATAACTTAGCAGTTCTGCAAAAGAGACTGATAGAATAAGTACCAGGCTTAAAAAAAAAAACATATGGGGGTTGACTATATGATTGAGAAGTTTACTTCCTGGCCATGTGGTTTTGGGCTCAGTCCCATTGCATGGCACCTTTGGCAAGTATCTTCTACTGTAACCCCTGACTGACCAAAGCCTTTTGAGTAGATTTGATAGATACAAACTGAAGCCTGTTGTATGTGTATGTTTACATGTCCTTGTTTCGAAATCATATGACTTGTAAATGAATGTCCATTCATTTCCAATGTTCTGCAAAAAACGTGTTTGGCCATGAAGAATTACCTTGCTCAGAAACAGGAAAGGACTGGCAATAGGAAGGGTATACAGTCATGGAAAATCTACCTCAATAAATTCAGTCCAACCCAAGAAAGCAAGGAAAAGTAGATGTTAAAATGATGATGATAATGAATTATAACACAATGGAGATAACTACTTGGAGGCTGAATAGTCACTAGCATCATATACCCTCCTCAAACAACATAAAAAGTTCTTCCTGTATTTGCCTCAATAGCTCCCATTATCATTGTAGCAATGGTGGCTTGATGTTAAAATACCTGCTCAAATATTTTATATTTGAAGTATGATCCAGCTCATGAAAACAAGACCGAAAAATAAGTAGGATTACAGTTTACTTTTCATTCCATTTTTAAGTTAGTAACGTTACAGGTAATACTGAATCTATGGTTTGGAAAATACAAATTAAAGGTAAAAAATAGTAATATAGAAAAGCAAACAGTTTCTCACAAAATTTTAATTTAAAGCAAAGATTGTTAAGTAAAAAAAACTGACAATACCAGCTTGTAGCTAAGCTAAAATGTAGAACTGGTTAAAAGAAAAAGTAAAAGAACTGGGTAATGAACCAAGTGGAAAAGTGAAATACAACCAATGCAACATATAGCCATTCCTTAACTTTGTGCGTGCATGTGTAACAAAAATCAACAGTAACCACCCCCTTAAAACCAACCGTCCATATTGAGACAATCAACATAACAGTAACACCACAAGTAACCAAGAGACAGATTTCAAAGAGATGCTACTTTTTAACTTTTACTTTTCTATTAAGGATGAACTAAAATTGTTTGGTGGGGTTCTGTTTTGTGTTTTTTGCTGTTGTTTTATTCAGGAATGGCTGTTCTGTTTTTATTGTTCAGAAACCATTTAATAATTAGAATAGAGAAAGAAGACAGTATCAGTTTGGTTTTTCCTAGAGGGCAAGTAACGTGAAAGACAAAGTGTGGGGTGTAGGGGGTATGGAGAGGGGAGAAGGGTACCGCT
>NC_068991.1:65234523-65237778 GCF_001194135.2 Octopus bimaculoides
TATATATATATATATATATATATATATATGGTGATTGATAAGGTGGTGTACAGGTAATGTGTTAAGGCATAAGATTCTTTAAATATATATATCCAAACTTTTGTTTGTTTTATTATAAAAAGTATACTGCAAAATCAAATTTTAGTAAAAACACTCGCTTTTCTTTTACTTGAATATGCAAAGTCCATAGTTCTGGGGAGACAGAAGAGTTACATAAGATCAGAATTCTTTAAATGAATTATAACTAAAGAATGAAATAATAGTGATGGATATTGAACAAAAAAATTGGTATAGGGCTTCAAGAGTGACTATAAATAAGAGAAGGCAAGAAGTTCTGAGATGGGCTACTATATTTAAGTGAAGGTTGCACAAAGTAGGTATGTGTTGAAAAACAAAGAGGTTGTAGTAAAAAGAAGACAACAGATAAAAAGAAAACCACGATGGAACATGAGAGACACTTTATGACACAAGTTTTGTCTACTAATAAGAAGCAAAACAACAAAGTCAGGAATGGCAAACATGGGGGTGTGAAAATGAGAATTGTGTCACAGTAGGATAAAGTTTCAATTATAGACAAAGAACTACAGCAGAAACATCAAAACAAAAGGGGCAAGGCATATAGTGATTAGACTCCAATTAAAAGACATAGTACCAAGTTCAACTCAATTTAGTAACCGTTTCTGAAAATGAATTTAAACTAACCATTATTGAAAATAAATTCAAATTCATTCATTCATTTAACACTTTTATTTTTCATGCTTGCATGGGTTGCACAAATGCACTGAGGCATTTTTTTTTCCAGTTGGATGACCTTACCTGTTTGTCAAGTAAAAGATCACTTCTCTGCTCAAAGCTTCAGCACTTTGGACATGTGGATAGAATGCTACAGTAAAGGAAAATACCGAAGCTTTTTGTTTTTTTCATTTCATCATTTAACGCCTACTTTTCCATGCTTGCTTGGATCAGACAGAAATTGAGGAGGCAGATTTTCTACAGCCAGATGCCCTTTCTGTTACCAGCCCTCACCTGTTTCCAAGCAAGGTAATATTTTCCCATGGTTAGACAGGTTTTCTACAGAAGACTAGAAATGAACATCATTTGTATGATGGCGATGCTTTACAACCATCACATGATAGTCAAGGTAAGGGTGCACACACACACACACACACACACACACACACACACACACACGGTTTCTTTCAACAAAATCCACTCACAAGGCTCTGGTCAGCCCAAGGCTATAGTAGGAACACTTGTCCAAGTGGGACCAAACCTGAGACCACATAGTCAGAAAGCAAGCTTCTCAACCACACAGCCATGTGTGTGCCTACCAGTGGCATAGCTAGGGTAAACTGCACCCAGGGCAAGCCACAAAAATGCACCACACCCCTCCCCATCCCAACCAATTACAAAATCCACAATATTACACAGTACTTATTTGTTACAAGTAATTAATGATTTAAAGCAATATTTTGGGAATAAATACTTTACCAGGGTTCATATACCTGCCGGTTCCGTACAGCCTGTAATTCAAAATATATTTTTTTGAATGCTTACTTTTACAAAGCCTTTTTTGACGCCCTTTGTAAAAATGTCCAGACATGAATGTGGAGAGCCATCATATTGCATTTACCTTCAATAACATAAAATGATATGCTGGAGATCCATCTTTACAACTGCAATTTTATAAATGGAGTTCAAGCTTACTGTTTTATGGTCAAATCTGTGCTCCCCTTCAATCAGCGCCCAGGGCATGTACCCCCCCCCCTACTAGTCACGCTATTTTTGCCTACATTATAAGTGGAAAATACAATGAAAAATACAAGTGAAAGAAAGTTAATGGATGGTTTGATATACAAGCTCAGAATCCAGATGACAGAATATAAGACAACTTTTAAATTCGATTTTAAATTCATTTAAACAAGCTCAAACCAGACTAGAAAACCTGTCCTTACATGAGTCATTGACAGCAATCAATAAATTTGAAATCTAAAGAAGGATTAGATTAACTAACCAGTCAGATATGCTCATCAACAATCCTTTAATACCTGCAGCCTCAACCACTTCCATGAGAAGATAGACCTTGTCTTTTTTCATCCTGTTTTTAACCAAATCTGGCAGATCCAAATCCCCAACAACAACATTCAATGCTTTATTCCAAGCACAAGTTTTTATTCTGTATTCTGTCAAGTTTTTTCCAGCCTTTCCCAACCATGGAAAAAAAAGATGGAAAATAAATCTGAAAATTATATTTAATACTTCTAAAAACCAATTCTTAAGGACTTTTACTTTAGCTGTTGTTGTTTAGCCACTGAATCAGTCACACAGCCTCACCCATGATCAAGTAGGCCTACAAAAATCTTTAATCAAAAGGGTTTAGCTGTAACCATCCTATTTTTCAGGCAATCTTCCTTATCATTTTCGGTGTGCATTACAAGCTTGCATGGGTCAGACGGAATTCGCTGAGGCAAATTTTCTATGGCTGGATGTCCTCCCATTGCCACAGTCACCTGTTTCCAAGCAGAGTCATAGCTCCCTCATAGCTGGACATGCTTTTCACAGAAGACTGGAAACAAACATCATTTCTATGACAGTGATGCTCATACAATGGACTTGTTTCAGTCTATGTCTACTAAATCCACTCACAAGGCTTTGGTTGGCCTGGAGCTATAATAGGAGACACATGTCCAAGGTGCCAAGTAATGAAACTGAACCTGAAACCATATGGCTGGAAAGCAAGCTTCTAAACCACAGAGACATACCTGTGCCTACCATGCCAGCAACTATGAGATTGTTTCCCAAATTGAAAAATGTATCTTAGATTACAATATTCAGTGTTAATTTCATTTGATTTCAAACGGTAGGAGATGATTATAGAAGGATATGGCTCTAATTGTCCTGTCATTATGTGATGGGTGTAAATAAGCATCACTGTCACTCATTTCCAATATGTTGTGTGAAAACAGGTCTGACCATGGTGAAATATAACCTTGTTTGGAAATATGTGAGGGTTGGCAACACTAAGTGCATCCAACCAAAGAAAACATTCCTCAATAAACTCCTAACCCGTGAAAGCATGAAAGAACAGACATTAAAATGAATGAATGAATGTATACATGCATGCAGGTATGTATGTATGTATGTATGTATGTATGTATGTATGTATGTATGTATGTATGTATGTAGGTATGTATGTAGGTATGTATGTAGGTATGTATGTAGGTATGTATGTATGTATGTAGGTATGTATGTATC
>NC_068991.1:65238423-65246514 GCF_001194135.2 Octopus bimaculoides
TGAAAAAGTTGATGAGGGTTTGGCCAAAGAGGGAAGTGTCTGGCTTTAGCCCTTTCAATCGAGTCCACCTTACTACTTCTTTTGCTACAGCCACCAGACAAATGGAAATTGTCTTTCCCTTTATTCCTTTACTCTTTTCTTGCCTTTGGCTTTGTTTTTGCATATCCATGTACACACACACACACACACACACACACACACACATACACACATATACACACACACACACACTTCCTACGTTTTAGTCACACATTCTCATATGCATAACTAGTGACAGAAAAAAATATTCAATCATTGTAGAGCTCATTCATCAGAAGGTGATGAGTCATTCCATTGCGACATCACTTCAGAATGAATATATAAATAAACGTGTGTGTGCATGTATGTAGTTCTGTTTTGTTTGTTTTTTTCTCATAAGATGGAGAAGTTGAAAACCTAGTTATTATGCATATTGAGCTAAAATACTAGTAAGTTGCATAATTCTGCCAAATAGCCAACCAGCCAGCTGGACTCTGTTCATCCATACCCTTTCGGAATTTCTTCTCTGCTAAAAAACAGTGATGTTTTATGACATCTCAATCTGTAAGAAAAGAACTAATGTATTTATAGAGCATGTTCTGCCAGCAGGCAAACACGTGGGCTGGGCCAATGACAATAATAATAACTGGTGGTGTTTCATGAGACAGAAAAAAATCCGTTATGAGGAAACAGTTATAAAATATTTGCAGTGCATTGAAACATCTTCAATCTCCAAACAGAAGTTAAAACAAATGGGTCAAACAAATTTCAAATGAAGTCATCCTCCTACATCACTGAAATAGGGTAGAAGTGGAAATATATTACATCAACTGTTACTGAACACTCAGTTATAAAGGGGGGGGGGTTGCTGAATCCTGGGGCAACTCTGGGTAGACCAGTGATTCTCAACTGGGATCCATATCGGCCTTAGGAGCCCACATAAGATTTTGTTGTTAAAATTCATCTACAATAAACTAGTTACTTCTTCAATACACAAAATGTTTTAATTTGTTTTTATACAATTCCTAATGATATTTAATTATAAAAATACAATAGGATTTTTTACACATCAAATGGCTATGAGGATCCACCTGAGTGAAACAGGAATCAAAGGAATCAACTATATTTTACCATAAGTAAAATATGGTCGAGAACCTCTGGGGCAGACCTATGAATAAGGAGACTAGTTGTTACCATCCTCTCCTTAGATATTGCATATCTAGGACTACATTATTCCATATGTCCCACTCTGTTCATGTACATGGAGTGTAATTTTAAAGTGATTTGGCTACTATTTCTAGAAAGTGGAGCAAGTTTGTAGAACAGTGGCTCTCAACCTTTTTAATATCCAGGCTAGATCCAAAAACCAGGTTTCTTTTTTTTATTTTTTTTTTGGGGGGGGGGGTCACACCAAAAAAAGTATAAAAAAGAAAAGTCAATTAAAGAAAAATTTATTCTCTTTTACTAGTTTCAGTCATTTGACTACAGCCATGCTGGAGCACCGCCTTTAGTCAAGCAAATCAAGCCCAGGACTTATTCTTTGTAAGCCTAGTACTTATTCACACCGCCATCGGTTGTCAAGCGATGGTGGGGGGGACAAACACAGACACACCAACATATATATACACATATATACGACGGGCTTCTTTCAGTTTCCGTCTACCAAATCCACTCACAAGGCTTTGGTCAGCCCGAGGCTATAGTAGAAGACACTTGCCCAAGGTACCACGCAGTGGGACTGAACCCGGAACCATGCGGTTGAGAAGCAAGCTACTTACCACACAGCCACTCCTTCACCTAGACTGTTGGGAGCTGTCAGAAGGATGCCTGAAAGACACATTCAGCCCTGAGAGCTGCTACTGAGAACCACCGATGTAGAGTCTTCCTTGTTCCCTCATGCTCTAATGCATTTGTTGTCATTGTTTAGACCCTGATCAGTCTTGATTGAGTATATGACAAGAGCTATTTCATCTCTAACCATCCCATTGTTTTTGGGGTATGCAGGACTTATCTAATGTAGCCTTTACTTACTAAAGACGGTAAAATGAGGGAGATTTGGCTGCTATCCTCATTGTAGCACTGAATGTTAACATTACTAAGCCCCAAGTCAGCTCTGATCAAGCCGACCCAGTCAAAGGTACTCCCCTCCAAGTATGCCTAACCTGTCCTCTTGCATACCAGGAACTACATATTCAGCATGTCCTTTTTAAGATGGTAAGTTATAATTTGGGGGAATTTAGCTGCTATTTCTAGCCGTTCATTACTGGCTCATGTGGTACAGCGCTATATTGTTATGTGGTGTAGGTTTGTTTATAGAATAGGGCTGGTTAGTCTACTTGCAGACAGATGTTTATCTTGTGACATTTAGTGACACATTTATGAGAGAGAGAACCAATATTTTGCCGAACATTCATACATTCATTCGTCAACGTTGTTACTAACCTTGTCAACACTTTAATATAACCAGCTCAGTTAATAGTTCTTACATTTCCTAAATCTCAAACATCTTTTAAGGACAAGTGGATCTTTTTTAAAACGGGGGCCACATTTTTCATTAATGTTTTACGTAGTGTTTTTGGTAACGAAAGACTTTCAAACTTCGTATAGTTATCTATTTTGTGTTATAGAACAGAAAAATATTTTTGTATTCGAATTTATTTCATGTAGAAAATTGTCTTATTTCGATAATTTCAACCAATCACTGACGTCCATTCAGCCGATATATTGCTTTTTTCATTTTAAATTTGCTTTAACCCTAACCCTAACTCTAACCCTAACCCTAGGGTTAGAGTTAGGGTTAGGGTTAGGGTTAATTGTTTCAGAATCGTTTGTTTATGTAGTCGGCGCTTAATGTATATCGGCTGAATGGACGTCAGTGATTGGTTGAAATTACAGAAATACGACAACTTTAACATGGAATAATTTATGGATTTCTTTTTTTTTTAAGAAGACTAAGAGAAAAAGATGTTTTATATGACACATTCTACCAGTGTTCCAAGTTTCAAAGTGTTTCGTTAATGAAAAATGTGGCCCCCGTTTTAAAAAAGATCCGGACAAGTTCTTAGTTTTAATTACAAATGATAAATAAATGCCAGCAAAATTACACATAGGGCTTCCATCAGTCAGTGGTCATCATGCATTGATAGGTTTCTAAGCAGCCTTAGGAAAATATTTTGGTCTTTTACTTGCTTCAGTCACTGGACTGCAGCCACACGGGAGCACCACCTTGAAGGGTTTAGTAGAACAAATCAACCCTAGTACTTATTTCTGGAGTCTATTACCTATTCCGTTGGTCTCTTTTGCCAAACCACTAAGTTATGGGGATGTAAATTAACCAACACTAGTTGTCAAGCAGTGGTGAGGGACAAACACAAGAACACACACACACAGATATAACAATATATACCAAATGGGCTTCCACAGTTTCTCTCTACCAAATTCACTCAAGACACTTGCCAATGGTGCCATGAAGTGAGACTGAACTTGAAACATCGTGGTTGCAAAGAGAGCTCCCTGACCACACAGCCACACCTACACCTAAAAATAATGCATTCCCTGGCCAGGAATCAAGCCTGGATTTGAAAAGTAAACATTCTGAAGGATTAACCCTTTAACATTTAAACTAGCCATATCAGCCTAAATGTGCTACCTGTTTTATGTTGAAACTGGCCAGACCTAGACACTCACACCTACCCTACAAAGTCATTTTAAAAATAAACAATCACGTCTTCAAAATCTTGAAGCTACAAGATACTACATGGTTAATTTTTAAAAATTTGGATAAATAAGCATTACATTTGATAAATTAATCTGAATACTTAGGACTTTAAACATTATCTTACTTTTTTACAGGAAACCTCTATATTACCATTCAACCAGCTAGAGATAGTAAACAAATCTCTTAAATCACAATCCATCGACTTTAAAAAAAAAAAGTACATTAGATGAAATCGTCTTAGATACACTATGATTGAAAAAAAATTGATAGGATGAGATGATCAGGGTTGGAAATTCTTTGAACATAGGTGTGCTTGATAAGGCTTACTGGGGTTAAATAACAGCAGTGTACAACCAGTAGTTTTATGTGGAAAGAAAGAGGGATAACTCCCAACTTGACACAATAAAAAATAGAGAAGCTCTTTCACAAATGCTGATCATGTGGGGGGAGGTATATGAACCATGGGAGCATTAATAATTCAAACTTGAAATGATTATAGAAAAAAAGAGATGCCCTCACATTTGCTAATCAATTGGTTTTTATCAAAGACACAAGATCCCTCATCACTGATAACAAACTGACTTTATGAAAAAGGACAAGATGGAATATCTTTAGTTTCAAACCTATTGATACCAATTAAATACTAAAATCTCTGGAATATCAGAGAACAAAAATCAAAACATACTAAAATATCATTATTTCTTTCTTCTTCTTGCCTTTAACCCTCCAACGTGGAGTATAGGCCACTTATAATTGAATTCCATGTCGCATAATTTCTCGCTTCTGTACTTATACTCTGCCATGAATGTCCCTCTTTCTCTAGTTCCTTTTGTGTTGATCTACGCCACGAGTTCTTAGGCCTACCCCTCTTTCTGTATCCATCCGGATTCCACTGTAAAGCACTTTTCGTTACATTTGGTGTGTCCTTTCTAATCGTGCTACCAATCCACTTCCACTTAAAATCAGATGAACCAAACACATAAGCAATATGGAGCTATGGCAAAGAACGAATCAAGTTTCGATTAGGGAGCACATATTTAAGAAAACTATCGTTATACTGCAAATAATTTCATAAATGCACAGCCAATAAAGAAGTCACTACACTAACTCTCAACCTGCTAAAAGATATCAACAAAATTTTTCTCAAATCATAAACTTCTAATTTGACCAAAAAAAAAAAATGAAATACAGGGAGGTGGGTACAGGCATAGCTGGGTAGTAAGAAGTTCACTTCCCAACCACATGGTTCTGGATTCAGTCCCACAGTGTGGCAACTTGGGCAAGTGTCTTCTATCATAGTCCAGGGCCAACTTAAGCTTTGTGAGTGAATTTGGTAGAGAGAAAATGAAAAAAGTTTGTGTGTGTATACTACCATTTGACAACTAGTGTTGGTTTGATTACATCCCCATAACTGAACAGTTCAGCTGAAGAGACCGATATATTAAGTAACAGACTTAAAGAATAAATAGATACTGGGGTTAATTTGTTTGGGTAAAACCCTTCAAGGTAGTGCCCCAACATGGCCACAGTCCAATGACTGCAATAAGTAAAAGAAAGTAAAAGAGAAGACGCATTTCTGTACAAGTTTGTGCATCAGACTGACAGTAATGAGAACATTCCACTTCTATCATTCATAGGATGAGACCCAATTTAGTTTATAGCATCTCCATTTTTAGAGAAAGGGATTTTGTGGGTTACATTTACCCCCCTTCCCTCTTCACAAAACAAAGCCATGTAATGTACATATGGTTTTATTATCTTGTAAGTAATTTTTAAGTATTTAGTGTATGTGCAAGCATGGAGACACAAACAAGCGGGGATGAGGGTAGCGGAGGTGAGGAGATGGCGATAAAAACTATAAAAGATAGTGAAGGGAAACAATAGAATCGTAAGGAAAGTAATGATGGTTTGTGCAGATATGTAGAAGCAAACAGTTGATAAAATTCATAAAAATAAGACAAACTAAAATGCTGTGAAGAAAAGCATGTTCTGAATCATTTTGTGAATTGTATATAAATATACAGGAGTGGCTGTGTGGCAAGTAGCTTGCTTACCAACCACATGGTTCCGGGTTCAGTCCCACTGCGTGGCACCTTGGGCAAGTGTCTTCTACTATAGCCTTGGGCCAGCCAAAACCTTGTGAGTGGATTTGGTAGACGGAAACTGAAAGAAGCCTCTGTGTGCGTGTGCGTGTGCGTGTGCGTGCGTGCGTGCGTGCGTGCGTGCGTGCGTGCGTGCGTGCGTGCGTGTGTGTGTGTGTCTCCACCCATCATCGTTTGACAGCTGATGTTGGTGTGTTTACGTACTCGAAACTTAGCGGTTCGGCAAAAGAGACTGTTAGAATAAGTGCTAGGCTTACAAAGAATAGGTCCTGGGGTCTATTTGTTCAACTAAAGGCGGTGCTCCAGCATGGCCGCAGCCAAGACGACTGAAACAAATAAAAGAATACAATTCTGTTGCAGAGCTCAGTTATTCAATTGTTGAAATAATCTAGCACTGAGTTACTTTTTCTTTGTTAATTGGGTTCTAATAGAAAATATCAACATACTAAAATTAAGTGAAGGCACATGACCTTGTGGTTAAGGTGTTGCACTCGCAACCACAAGAACATGGTTTCAATTCCAGGAACAAGCAGTGCAGTGTGTTCTTGAGCAAAATACCTCATTTCACTTGGCTCCAGCCCACTCAGCTGTAAATGAGTAATGCTGCAACAGACCAGCATCCCATCAGGGGCAAAATTGTGATCTCGGTTACTTATTTGCCAAGGAACCCAAGCGACTGGCCTTATGAGTCCGAAGACCCAAAACAGTAATGGCCAGGGTTTGATGATGGTAATACCAAAAGCAAGATATCATCAGATGGACAAATAATCAATGCAGCCTCTTGATAGTCACATAAGATTTCACTCTACTACATACAACATAACCACTAGTGTTGTAACTCTTTAGCATTCAGATTTCTTTGTCAAATGTAATGCTTATTCATTCATATTGATTTGAATTAGCCATACATTACCTTTGTAGCTTTGAGATTTCAATTACATAATTGTTTATTTTTAGAACAATATTGTAGAGTAGGCCAGAGCTGGCCAGTCTGAAGATAAAAACAGATATAAATATTTTGGCCAGATATGGTTGTTTTAACCTTTTAAAATTCAAACAGGCTATATCCAGCCAAAATATTCTACCAGTTTTATGTCCAAACTAGCCAGATCTGGCCTCTTACACATACCCTACAATGTCATTCTGAAAATAAACAACCCCATCATAATCTTGAAACTATGAGATAATACATGATTAATTAAAATAATGTGAATAAATAAACATTACTGAATGCTTAAGGGTTAAATTCTAAAGGTTAATGGCTATTTTTTTCTGTTACAGCAGAGGTTACCTTTGCAGGCTCAATAACAGCCATCTCTATTTTGCCCAATCTGCTACATCTTCTCTCACCACACCCCTTTGCTCTCAGTTTCTCTTCTATCATCTTCAATCATGACTTTTGTCAATCTTCCTCTTTCTCTATTCCTTCTACAGTCATTCCCTCCACTCTTCTCACTCAGGTACTGTCATCCTTCTTCAGCATATGACCCACCCAGCCTATCCCTTCGTTATATATTCTTTCCATCCTCAGTACATGCTTTATCACTTGTCATCATTTACATTTTTCACTATTACATATTTGGAAGTATTTGTAGGAGACCATCATCATCATTTTAACATCCACTTTTCCATGCTTGCTTGACTCAGACAGAATTTGTTGAGGCAGATATTCTACGTATGACCAGACATGTGTACACAGAAGACTGTGGAAATGAATGACACCGCTTGTATAATGACGACATTTATAAATGATGACCTCACTAGTGTTGATGCCACAAAAAAAAAAAAAAAGCACCCAGTACATGCTGTAATGTGGTTGGCATTAGGAAGAGTATCTGACCATAGAAATCAAGCTAAGCAGACACCAGGAGAATGATGCAGTCCTTGGGACCATTACACACTGTCAAATTGTCCAACCCATGCCGGCATGAAAGATTGATGATAAATGAGGACGATGTGATATCAAAATGAAACATATTTATATATATATAAGAACTAAGGGTAAAAACTATTATTAAAAACAGCAATTTATACCAGCATGTGTAAAAAAATGTCCAAGGACTGCAAATTATATTCAAATATAAGAGGAAAGCCACTAAGTGGTTTCCTTACATGCTGAAAGTAGATGCCAAATCGTCTAACCATGAAAAATACATTCTCATTTAACAACACATTGGATGTACGTATGCAAGACACTATGAAAAGATATAAAAGGACCAATCTATATATATATATATATATATATATATATAG
>NC_068991.1:65246801-65255525 GCF_001194135.2 Octopus bimaculoides
ATATATATATATATATAAGAGCAATGTAGTTTGCTTGAAGGATTGTAATATCAAAGAAGGGAAAAGGGAAATTGGAAAAGCTTCTGATAATGTGGAAAGTTTCACAAAACCTTTATATTTCAGACACAAAAGCTCATCCTGAGAAGAAAAACAGTTTGGGAAATGTCTTGTTATACAGGTTCCATAAACCTATTCAAATTCCTCATCACACTGAATAGGTTAAGGGAACACGTATAACTAGACATTTCTCAGACTGTTTCTCTTCTGCACCTAAAATATAAAGGTTTTGTGAAAATTTCTGTATTGTCAGAAGCTTTCCTACCTTGCTTTTTCTCGAGATATACACACACACACACACAATTCTGTTTCCATCTATCAAATCCACTCACAACGCTTTGGTTTGCTCAGGGATTATCCAAGGTGCCATGAAGTGTGACTGAACCTAAAACCATACGGTTGGGAAGTGAATTCAACTAAAAACAAAATAGCATCTCTTTTTAACTTGGTATAAGCTTCACCCTCCACACACACACACACAAAGAGTAATAGCAGTTAACATGAAAATCAATGAACAGTGTAACAGAATTAGAACTTAGAATAACACTAACGATCAAAATACAACAATCTAGTTTAATTTTTTAAACTTTTATAGTAACTTCTTTCATTCAGACAACCAGGTACCAGCCACCGCTCATAAAAATATGTACTTCTCAGAGACACTAGTATAGTTTTACATAACCAAGAATAAAAATAATTAAAAAGAAGTAAACTAGCCATGTGTTAGTGTAGCAAACTGTTGCCATGAAAATCAGATCAATTCTGTGGCACCACTAAATAGTATTTACCTTATAACCTTTTCTTGTGTAACTATCAATAACCTTTGTTATTCTGCACTCATTAAACTATTATCTTTCGCTACTCCTGCAGTCTATCATCTCTCACAAGTATGTCTAATCTCCCTCTTCCAATACAATATACAAACTATTAAACACCTATAGATAAGGGAGCTGATGTAGAAGCTTCTGCGCAGATGTTGGAACTTAGAAATAACAGCCAGATCTCCCTCAAATTCCACCATACTGTGGCACACTATGATACCTAAATACACCATAATTGTAAAAAGTTACAACCATAGCTTGAATATTCTTGATCATAGGTCTCCTAGCGCAGAATGGACCTGAGCTAAATAACAATACTACCACACCTATGATTATATTCTTCTCTTCCTTTGAGCCAAAAGGTCAGAAGTTCAAAGTATGCCTATGACATTGAATTATCTCTAAATAAGATAAATATAATAATCCCTATTATCTCAAACTGGCTGACAACAGCAAGAAAAAAACAAAAACAAAATAAGTCAAGCACTATTTTCCATTTTATAATGAAAATCTCAATGACAACTGCTACCTGTAAAATTCTGGCCACAACTACTCATTCATACAAATGTTTAAATTTACAAAACCATCCTACCCACAATAGTTATGATCATCATCATCGAATTAACCTCCACTTTTCTATGCTTGTATGGGTCGGAGAGAATTTGTTGAGGTGGATTTCTTATGAATGAATGTCCTTCCTGTCGCCAACTCTCACTGGTATCCAAGCAAGGTAATATTTCTCCATGGCACCCTAAGCAAGGGTCTTCTATTATAAGCCCTGGTTAACCAATGGTTTGTGAGTATATTTAGTAGAGAGAAACTGTGTGGAAGCCTGTTGTGTGTGTGTGTGTGTGTGTTCCCCTATCTCCACCATCCAGACTTACAAAATAAGTACTAGGTTACGTTTGTTCAACTAAAACCTTTCAAGGCACACTCCAACGACTGAAGCAAGTAAAAAGATAAGATAAAAAGCAAGCTAATGCCGCAAATAGTATACAGGTTCACTGGCCCTCTTGCCCTCAGGACATCATTATTGATTTTCCTACTAAATATATAAATATCACCATAACCTACTAGAAAAACTTCTGGGCCATATGGCTCATCTTGTGCATCAGTGATCTTGAAACTACGTTCAGCATGGAAGACATGTGCCCAATATAAAAAAGAGAGAAAGTAGTTTAACTTCCCATGCTGATATGGTATGGATGGGTAATTACAAACACGTACATGGTATGGGATACATTATCACATGCTTTGTCTTAATACATAAATCATATAATGATGAAAATAGATAAAACAACGATATAAGTGTGGCAGGTTAAATTCTGAATATTAAGTAATTGTTATAAAATATAATCCTGGTAGGAATAACAGCCAAATCTTCCTTGAATTAACACCCTACTGTCTTTAAAAAACGAACACATTGGATATTGTGATCATACATAAATAAATAAGATGAGGTGGTTGCAACTGGACTGCTTTTGATTATGTGTGTGTGTATGTGTGTGTGTGTGTGTGTGTGTTCTCAGTCAGGGCTGGCCTGAAACTAATCAACAGCAGATGGAAGTTTCCAGCGATGCTCACCTTCAAAAGCCTTATGCTTAGTATAGTTACTATTAATACAGAACATTATTTTTCAGCATCCTAAAAACTTCTCAAAGATTTGGCTTTTTTTCTGTAAATTCATGTTATACTTTCAGATATCTATTATCAGCCTATTTTACATCCATCATGGATGAGATAGGTTTTCTCTAGCACAGCATCTTACCATTTATTGCAGTCCTTTGTCATCATGTTTGTGAGGTTCAGCTTCTTGATATCAGCATGTACCCCTTATTTCCACATCTCACTCACTCTTCCCCTTCTATAGACCCTTCCATTTGGATTGTTTGGTAATTCTTTACCTACCTGTCCTTTTCCATTTCCACCACCACATGTCTGTACCAGCACACATCTTTGATTCCTTGTACACCCAGTTTTTCTCAGTTCATTTATACACCATCATTCATGCACAATAACATTTAGACATCCAGTGAAGCATGGTCACTTCGGTTATTTGCAGCCTCCACACACCTCTCACATTCAATGCCCATGTTTCGCTATCATGCAACATTGCACTTATATGCAAGTGTCATTTCTGCCTATCACACAGAGCTATTTAGAAACTTCAAAACCATAACATAACAAGCTAATCAACAGGCAGTTTATCGATGATTGAAATTTCCCAAATAATTCTTTGTTTATTCCCTGCTATTGTCTAATACACAGCTTCAGTTCATAACTACTATTTAGGGGACTGAATTCAATATTTGCTTTGTATACAAAGAATTCTAGATTTCCTGTTAGCTTATGTAACCATCAGATGAAATTTTCTGTATAGAAGTCGTGGGGAGGGGCAAAGAGAGTGAATGAGTGGATGTTTGATTTTATGTCAGCTAGCAAGCCAAAACTTCGAAGTCCCAGTCAATCCGCAATCTAGTGGAAATACACACACACACACACACACACACACACACACACACACACACACACACACACACAGTGTATTGTATAGATTCGACATATATTGTGATAAAATAAAAACAAACTATAGATTGATGTCCTTTATGATATACAGAAAAGTGTGTGCGAAATATATATGTGTAGATATATATATACATATATATATATACATATATATATATATATATATATATACATACATACACACACAAACATATTTTGAGTTCTATTTTTTCCCCCGTTTGCATCACCATATATATATATATATATATATATATATGTATATATATATATATATATTCACACACGCATACATTTACATAATAGACACATCACACACCATTTCCTGATAAATAATGGATGTGGGGTAGACATAGCAACAGCTTCACAGCAAAGTTCATACATGCATTCTAACAAATCCAGTTTTGCAGGGTAAACAACAACCATTTGCCCAAACAATAACCATAATAGGTGAACTTGAATGGATTTCTATCAAAAGTTCCCAGTTACAAAGCTTCCTTGTTGGCAGCAGCAAGATAGAAATTATGTAATTCTATTAGCTGTAGTTTCAAAAGAGTTTATTATTCAATCCCATGTCAGCCTTAATCGAATACACCAAGGACTGAAAGGTGTGGCAGTATTAACGATTTTGTTGTACCAGAAAATATCTCTGTAACTTGCTTTACAAAGGCAGTAGGGTATGATCTGAAGAAAATTTGGTTACTTTTTCTGGTAAGTCAAGTAACAAAGAAAAGAATATCCTGTTGGGTTTGTGGTGTATTTTTAGTGTAGATCCTGATAGGACCGTGGAGGCACAATGGCCCAGTGGTTAGGGCAGCGGACTCGCGGTCATAGGATCACGGTTTCGATTCCCAGACCAGGCGTTGTGAGTGTTTATTGAGCGAAAACACCTAAAGCTCCACGAGGCTCTGGCAGGGGATGGTGGCGAAGCCTGCTGTAGTCTTTCACCACAACTTTCTCTCACTCTTACTTCCTGTTTCTGTTGTACTTGTAATTCAAAGGGTCAGCCTTGTCACACTGTGTCACGTTGAATATCCCCAAGAACTACGTTAAGGGTACACGTGTCTGTGGAGTGCTCAGCCACTTGCATGTTAATTTCATGAGCAGGCTGTTCCGTTGATCGGATCAACTGGAACCCTCGACGTCGTAAGCGACGGAGTGCCAACAACCTGATAGGACCAATAATCAAAGTCATATCAGCCATAACTATCCTGCCCTTTTTTGGGATACACTGCATCTAGAATTCCATCACCCAATGTGACCCTTCCTTTAAATAGAAGACTGCAATTTGAGGGAGATTAGACTGTTATTTCTATCAGGCTGAGTGATGATGTGGAATCTCCTTTGTTAGGTCATTACAACAGAAGTTATATGTCCAAGTAGTACAGCCTTTGTTCTGGACAGTTAAAGGTATCAACCAATATATGCAGAGGATGTCAGGGCTAATATGGACATGTATAGATAGGATACACAGAGAATAACTTCAAGATCAGATCTTAGGATGCTGGGCCTTTTCAAAGCTCAGTATCCAGAGATCTAGGCCTTTCTGTGTTGGTATATGTAGTATAGCAGAACTAGACAACACATGACAATATGGAGAAAGAAGTTGATGAAGATATAGTATTGGTATATTATTATATCAAACAGTTGGGAAAATACCATCATTCCTGGATGCATGGAAAATGGAAAAAAAAAAAGATATGGAAAGAGAGAAAGAGAAATACAAGATAAGAGGACAGGAGAGAAAAAAGAAAGAGAGGACAGAGATAAGAGAGTGGGAAGAAAGAATACTGAAAAAGAGCTAAAAAGAAAGAGAGTTTGCAAGTGAGAAAAGTGCAGTGATTCTCTTGTGGAATGAGTTCAAACCTACTATTACTATTAATACCTGAACAATAACTTGTCTCGTATAACAAGAAAAACTTCACTTTTCCCTGAGAAAATCCCAGCTGTAATGATCTGAATGAAAATGTTCTCACTCAGAATTGAACGAACGGTCATTATACATGTTTGAAATAAACAAGTTTCCAAGGACAGAACACCACCTCTTCAACCTAGCTAAAACTGTAACGAGAAGATTGAAACTGCCTATTGCCTGTTCAGAATCAAAAACCTGCCAGAAACCCTACAGTTACTAACACTGTACTGAACAAATACAAACTGCCCCCTCTTCTCAGATGTCTCAAACAGTGCCCCCACCACCATCACCACCAACAAGCACCACTTTATCTTATGTTGGGAATTATGTATTTGTATTTAGCACTAAAAATATTGGACGGCAGGTAACACAGGCTGTGATTCACCTGTCAAGTTGACTCATCTGTTTTTACTCAGACAGCTGCACCCTTTTCACTGACCTCCTTAACTCCATTTTCCTACCAGATAGTGACACTTTTATTACTTTTGCAGAAAGCCCTTCACTCAAGAGGCAGGGCCCTTCACTCAAGAGGCAGGGCCCTTCACTCAAGAGGCAGGGCCCTTCACTCAAGAGGCAGGGCCCTTCACTCAAGAGGCAGGGCCCTTCACTCAAGAGGCAGGGCCCTTCACTCAAGAGGCAGGGCCCTTCACTCAAGAGGCAGGGCCCTTCACTCAAGAGGCAAGGGCCTTCGTCCAAGAGGAAGGGGCCTTCGTCCAAGAGGAAGGGGCCTTCGTCCAAGAGGAAGGACCCTTCGTCCAAGAGGAAGGACCCTTCGTCCAAGAGGAAGGACCCTTCGTCCAAGAGGAAGGGCCCTTCGTCCAAGAGGAAGGGCCCTTCATCCAAGAGGAAGAGCCCTTCATCCAAGAGGAAGGGCCCTTCATCCAAGAGGCAGGACCCTTCATCCAAGAGGCAGGGCCCTTCATCCAAGAGGCAGGGCCCTTCATCGCAATATAGCCAATGGTCTGTACTAAAGGATAAATGGTAAGGTTGGAAGGGTTGAACCCAGAATCATGGAACACTTGAACCCATTTCTCTAAAGCAGTGCTTTGCAACCGGAATTCCACAGCACACTGGTGTGCCACAGTGTAACCTGAATACAATTTTGTTCCCTATACTTTTAGTTATATTTTTAATTCAGGTGTGCTGCCAAATTTTGAAAAGAATACAAGTGTACCACAAGTGAAAAAAGGTTGTGGAGCATTGCTCTCAAGCCTCAAGTTCAGTTTCAGGACCTCATTATCACCTTTACCTATTTAATTATAGAAGTATTATGCCTCACATCTATGCAAAGACAACTTAGCCATTGATGAAGAATATCAGTGATTTAAGTAAGCTTGTACATACTAAACAACTGAACCGAGACTGAATATTCAATATTTTAAAAACTTCCACCCAAACCAATCACCAACCATTACTACAGTTCCACATAAAATAAGCATTAACTTGACTGACCTCACTCATTCAACAAACCTTTTGTCACCAACCCAGTGATCTGATAAGTGCAACATTTCCTTCAACATTAATAAAATAAATTATTAAATCTTATCAATGACAAGGAAAATAAAAGAACCATTTCAAAAAATTTTTTATCTTTTTTTTTTGAGATATATTACAAAAGGAAGGGCAGAGTTCAAGACCAATTCACAGATTTCTGAGACTGGTGGGCAGGAAAAGGAGTAAGAAACCACGACACTAAGGATGCTGCCACAGGAAACAGTATATCAGAGTATCAAGTTATCGCCAAATAGAACACAAGATCAAAATAGATCAGAGTGAACTCTGTTAGACCATGAGCTCAAGCACTAAGTTATGGTGATGTTAATACAGGTAATCATCATCATTTTACGTCCATTTTCTATGCTGGCATGGGTTGGACAGAATCTGGTGAGCCACAGGGTTACATGAGCTTCAGTGTCAGCTTTGGCATGGATGCTTCAGTTGGCTGCCCTTCTCAATAGACAACCAATCTGATAATGCAATCTTTATCAAGTATCAAGATAGCAATAACAGAAGTGTAGAATCTGAAAGTCAAACTTCTCAATGTCTCACTGTATTCTATATCCTAGATCTACATTCATCAAGAAGCATACATCTCATATACATATGTGTAACTGGCATTCCATCAGTTGCAACGATGAGGGTTCCAGTTGATCCGATCAATGGAACAGCCTGCTCGTGAAATTAACATGCAAGTGGTTGAGCACTCCACAAACATGCATACCCTTAAAGTTTTCAGGGAGATTCAGCATGACACAGAATGTGACAAGGCTGGCCCTTTGAAATACAGGTACTACTCATTTTTGCTAGGTGAGTGGACTGGAGCAACGTGAAATAAAGTGTCTTGCTCAAGGACACAATACATCACCAGGAATTGAACTCAGTACCTGACAATCATAAACCAAATAACCTAACCACTAAGCCACACATCTTCACAATTCATAACTCATTCTGTTACATTAAAATATCACACCTATAGTGTTTACAGATTTACCTCAACAAACAACTATTTATCAGTTCTTTCACATAGAAATATCTATCCTATCCACACTGTAAATTTCATATTCTAGTTCAGTGCCAATGGCACAAGGAGGGAGGACAGTGCTGAGTGCCTTTTTGAAAGCATTCAAGGAGTCAAACTGGAAATCTGGCCTAGATGCTTACAATAAAATAGATTCTATTAAAAGGTACCCAAAGGCCAGGCAGTGGTGTTATACCAAGTAATGGATTAAGTCAACCACTCAACTGTCTCGGGGTCTTTGTACTAGTGGCTGTGTGGTAAGTAGCTTGCTTACAGACCACATGGTTCCGAGTTCAGTCCCACTGCGTGGCACCTTGCACAAGTGTCTTCAATTATAACCTCATGCCGACCAAAACCTTGTGAGTATATTTGGTAGACGGAAACTGAAAGAAGTCCACCATATATGCATATATATATATATATATATATGCGCGTGCGTGCGTGCGTGCATGTGTCTACGTTTGTGCCCCAACCATCGCTTGACAACCAATGTTGGTGTGTTTACGTCTACGTAACTTAGCAGTTCGGCAAATGAGAGCAATAGATACAATAAGTACTAGGCTTACAAAGAATAAGTCCTAGGGTCGATATGTTCGGCTAAAGGTGGTGCTCCTGCATGGCCACAGTCAAATGACTGAAACGAAGAATATATGCACACAAGCTTTTCCCAGTTTCCATCTACCAAATGCACTCACAAGGCTGAACCCCAAACTGTGTAGTTGGGAAGCAACTTCTTACCACACAGCCACACCTACATTATGTTTAAAATAAATCAGATTCATCCAGCTTCATTAAGAATCATACGTGATTTATTAGCAGTTAACCAACCATGTATAATTAAGATGCAGTTCTAATTACAACTATATATATATATATACGTGTGTGTGTGT
>NC_068991.1:65256100-65257177 GCF_001194135.2 Octopus bimaculoides
ATATATATATATATATATATATATATATATATATACGTGTGTGTGTGTATGTTTGTGTCTGTGTTTCTCCCCCCAACATCGCTTGACAACCGATGCTGGTGTGTTTACGTCCCCGTGATCTAGCGGTTCGGCAAAAGAGACCGATACAATAAGTACTAGGCTTACAAAGAATAAGTCCTGGGGTCGATTTGCTCGACTAAAGGCGGTGCTCCAGCATGGCCGCAGTCAAATGACTGAAAAGAGTAAAAGAGTAAAGAGTATATAAAAGCATGAAAGTGCAATACACCTATTCTGGGATCAGTACTTGCTTCATTCCACAAGCTGGCATTCACAATAGCGCACCAATTCATGCATCAAAACTTCAAATTAAGATTGTTGTTAGTGTTGTACTTGTTTAACCCAAGGTCAAATCTGAATGAGCAGACATGACCAAACGCATTCCAGCCACGATAATCACACCCTTTTCTGAGTTTATATATATATATAAAGACTACACTGGCCACTGTAACTTTCAATCTTTAAGACGATAGGGCATGAGCAAATTTAGCTGCCATTTCTCATAAGTAGAACGACCACATAGATTGCTGCGCTGGTTTACTCTTTTTCTTGTTGGTAATTTTTGTCAAATGTTTCTGCAAGTCTGATAGCTGTGGACACTCACTAGCGTAGCCAGAGTGTGTGCCGCCCGGGTCGGCCCTTCCGTTTACCGCACCCGGACCCCACAAAAAATACACATTGCCTACAAGAAATAGCCTGCAACATGATGAAAAGTGCCGCCCGGGGCGGACTGCCCTATCACCCCCACCCCCAAGTTATGCTAGTGTGGCCACTATATCGTGAAGCATGTTCTTGTATGATGCAAGGACGCCTGAGAAATATATAGTGTATCACGTGATACAGAGGTCAGACAAAAGGGTTAAAATCACCATGGCAACTGTAAATTTCATATGTATATATATATATAAATATATATATATATATATGAAATTTACAGTTGCCATAGTGATTTTAACCCTTTTGCCTGTCCTCTGTATCACGTGATATATATATATATATATATATATATATATATATATA
>NC_068991.1:65257431-65258472 GCF_001194135.2 Octopus bimaculoides
TATATATAAATAATTGCAGCGTGGAAGGTGTTTATAAGCCATTTAAAATAACACACAAAAGCCGTCAGATTCACTTCAACATTTAAATTTAATTTGTCAAAATATTTTCGTCGCTTTGAGACCGCGACCTGTTCACTGGCCATGTTTCAACAAGGACGAGATGATCACACGTCTTTGATTGCAGGTCTGGATCAGGGCTGACCTGAGTTAAGGCAGCATAGCTATTTTTTTTTTTTTATTTAATCATAAGGAGGTAATTTCTAGGGAGAAGATCCGAGGAGGATTCTAGCAGTACAATAGTTTATATAATGCGAAGAAAAGAGAACTTGATTTCTTAAATCTTCGATGAAAAGCGCCATGAGAGAAAAAAATCCTCTCTTGAAAAACAATACAAATATTGATTTTTTTTATTTTTATTTATGTAGTATAAATCAATTTGAAAAATAATCTCAAAGAAAAATGCACCAGTTCCGAAACTGATAGTTTGGTTTCAAATTTAACGTAGGATCAGCTCACGTAACAAAGTATAGATAATACAGACACCATAAAAAAAAAACATTGCCTAGCGTGTGTGTGTGTGTGTGTGTGGTGGTGTAGTGGTACTAGAAAGGGGGAGAGACAAACAACAAATAACAGAGACGAGGTATCACAGATAAGGATAGAGTTAGATGAAATAGAAAGACGCCGATGGATAATGTATTTTTATGTGTACGAGTGAGTCTGAAAGTAACATCAGCACATGTGACATTTGTAAATGTCCGCTTCAAGCAGACGAGTTAACTGAAGTAGCAGGTTGCTTGCTGAAAGAGAAAGAGCGAAATCAATAAATAACTTCGCTACTGAAATTTGTATGACAATTGACACAGTGTAAGAATAAGTTCCCAACAAGCCAAACAGTACGCGATTTGGTGGAGATGGAGTATATGTAATCTGGGTATACCCCCACTTTTAAATTTTGTTTTTTTTACGGAATCCTATGTTTCAGACCATGGAGAATCCGATTTTGAAAAAAAATCTTTTTAAATCTCAATTTCAAAATTT
>NC_068991.1:65258772-65263602 GCF_001194135.2 Octopus bimaculoides
AAAACGTGGGATTCCGTTAAAAAAATTAATAAATAAGGGGGGGGGAAGGTTCAGATTACATATAATCCATCTCTACCCGCGATTTATCGGTAGGTGATTGTAACCATTCTACTTCAATCAAGACAATAATTACTTTGTACAAACACCAAGAGATGCCACCAGACAACCCCTCAGTTCCTGTTCCTTATTTAGAACAAAAAAAGGCTTCGAAAGAACGTTGAGGCATCAATCAGTCAGAAATAGCAATCAAATCTTTAAATCACATTTTTTCTCTCTCTCTTTAAATGGAAAGGGTACATTAGATAACACAATCTTAGAAGTATGTCAGAATATAGGACAGGATGGTCACGGATAAATCGCTTTTGATCATAGCTCAGGGTTGAACTGGTACTGAACAGCGACAAACTAAAAGCTAGGCCTGGCAACAAACTAAAGGCTTGACCTTTGTTAAAAAAATCAATAATAAGAGCAGAGGTAAGTTCCTGTGACCTGGTTTTGATTTTCGCTCGATACTATAAGCCATAATCCGTGTCCTAAATGCTACTATAAACACGAATGTCTTCACTTCAAACACCAAGTCTTCTTAACATGCCATACGTTGTACCAATGTCAGGAGGTGACGAGGGGCAGAGCGGAAAGCACTACCAATCTGTGGTGACAGTTATGCTTTTTCCCCGATAGCACGGGCCACCGATGTAATTACCTAGATGCTACCCAACTAAACAGGTGTATTGGGTGGGTACACTGTAACCAACTGAATCCTCTACTCAACTAATGTAGTGGTAGAAAATTAAAGGAAAGAAACAAGCTGTTACTGAATATTCAGGGTTAATTAACACACTCGGAAATTGGAAGGCTGCTATATCACTATGATTATTATGAAAATTCTCATTCTATATTCGCTCATAAAATACAAATGCAGTCACATATATACATGTTTACATGAATCAATACAATGCTAGAACGTGCACATGCAGGCAAGTAAATAAACCTACATAAATACATAATACACTTTTACATAAGCACATCTATATTAATATTATACACACATACATGTAAGTTTACACAAGCATGCACACTGACAGAAGCACATATTATACACACACAATCTTGGGTGGGTCATTGTCATTACGAAACCCGCGTTGGTTCTACTTCACATCCTTTTATCAATAGAAGACAACTAGCCTTATTGCGCGCGTGCGTAGCTAATATAAAGGAAAATGCGAAAATACTGATAAAACTACGAAATGTGAAGTTGAGAGAAAATAAATCAAAAGTTTTTTTTTTTTATTCATTTATTTGATTTTTAATCAGTAAGACTGGCGTGAGAGATTGTCCTTGACATCAACAAAAGCTGCTGAGGTGTAAAGGTTGCAAGCAAAAGAGGAACTGTCAGTTATAATTAGCTGTACTAACATCACAACTGTCCCAAAACCGGTTAGGAAAGGTCTACATAACACACAATAGAATTGTGTGTGCGTGTATGTATATATGTGGATGTATGGTTGGGTGTAGTAATAATGTTATTTTATGTTCCAATGTGATTGAATGTCGAGGAAGTGCGAGTTAAAAGCATGG
Source organism: Octopus bimaculoides (assembly GCF_001194135.2). Taxonomy (NCBI): domain Eukaryota; kingdom Metazoa; phylum Mollusca; class Cephalopoda; order Octopoda; family Octopodidae; genus Octopus; species Octopus bimaculoides. Next base: position 65,260,351 of record NC_068991.1, read on the forward strand.
CTGTGTGGTTTTAAATAATCATATACATTATGTTCCGTGTGATTCCATATGTAGTTGTGCGAGATTGTACGAATATATGTGAATATGAAGTTGTGTGCAAATATCAATGCAATTATGTATTTAAATATATGTACATATAAGTGTGTGTAGGAGAATATTAAACTGTTATGATCAGGTGCAACACTTCCCAATGTTTTTAACACAGAAATACATTTAGTTAGAAATACGTTTAGTTATTAAACGAGACGAGCACACTTAAAAATAATAAGTCGAGGTTAACCGAAGTAAAAAAAAAAAATTTACTTAAGGCACTCAGATTTTTACCAAGTCATTCAGGTTAATTCATTCTGAAACATTGCTGAACGAGTAGACGACTCTAAATACCAACCACTGTAAACTTCCATTTAAATAGTAAAATTGCCAGTTTAAATCAATATCCACGTCGAACAGCGATATCAGTGTGAATGTACAGAATTTAATTCTAAATGTTTTAAATTATAATTAAATAGCTACCAGTTTTAATTGAAACTGATGGGAAGAATACTGATACAAACAATAAGCGCCAAATAACAGGAAGCAAGTTTCAATTAGTTCTGAAACCCAATCAAGAAAGATAGTTTCTAGGTTGTCGACTCGACCTGCTAGAAATAACAACTGAATCTCCATTATATCGTTCTCTACGGTTAAAAAAGAAAAAGACGGACACATTGGATACATTATGAGACTGTACGATTATATATGAATATATTATGTCTGAATGAAGGGAGTAGTCACGACTGGAACGTTTTCTGATGATGGGTCTGCTTGAGTGGTTAAATATACTATACTTGTGAATAACCAGGGATTAAAACCGAGTTAAATTTGTTTCGGGTGTTGTGAAATGAATGAGTAAAGGGTCAATTTGAGGTTAATATATTAATAATTAGGGATTAAGATCGAACTATCGCACAGTTTTAAAAACTAGTAGTCAAGATTGATTTTTGGATAAGAGAGACTAAATAATTACATACAGCAGTAATAAGAGATCAGATATCGACATTTTCCAAATTGAACACGTGTTTATTACAAACAGTAATTATGTATGATTATGCGCGTGAAGGAGATAGATTTGATGAGTTAAAATAACACTTTCCGCAGTCCGCCGGCTTTAACTTGCCGGTTTCCTAAATGTAAACATAGAAATAAGGTAGCACTTTTAAAGGAGGGAAAGAAGACCACCATGTCCGAATCTCGATGCCTGAAACACCCAATACAAAGAAGATTCCTCTACAAAGTGGCTGTAAATTTGTCTCTAGATTAACGGATAAATCGTGCAGGTGGAATAATCTGTATTTTTTGTGGCGGGAATAAGAGATGATGAGAAGAAATGGGTCAGAATACTCGAGTTATGTATCATAAAATCACACACGCAATGTGATGTTAAAAAATTTTTTTTTTTTAAATAGGTGAAACTGTAAAATAAATACTTACCCTTTGGTCGACAGGGACGGTATTTTTCTTCCGTCGTAGGTTAGGAGAGCGAAGGACCTTTCTAGAGATGCTAGGTTTATCCATAGTGCATTGAATCAAGTGACCTGGTCAATTCAATTAGCCACAAGTCATAGGGTTGACCAAAACTTGTTCATCTACTTTCTGCCACCCTTCAACCACTTGGCTTCTCTTAATGTTGACAGCAGTATTAAGTCTGTCAATGGCTTCACAACTCGCCCAGGCGTATTTCGCATAAATAAGAAAAATAATGAAATAAACTTCGCTTCTTTCTCTTCGGTTGAAGTTTTAAAACTGTTTATTTCATATCTGACATCTTGAGACTTCGTTTTCGGAGGGATTATGTTTGCGTGGTTCCTTTTTCCCTCATTAGCGAGTACCAGTGGAAATCATAAACAAGACAGTGGCGAAGAGGCCCTGCAATGAGAGAAAGGGAGCTGTGTAGTCATTTATTTATTGTACACACGGTTGCCCTCCTCTTTTTCTTCTTCTTCTTACTGTTCAAAGTCGGCGGTGGTGCAGATGATACTGCCATTATTCAAACGTTTAAATAGCCTTCTTACTTATTTCACTTCCCCCATACATGAGTGTGTCTTTTAGGTTTCTTCACCTTTTCTTTTTTTTTTTTTTTGCTTTCCTGCTTGTCTGTTGGCAAAACAACAACAGAATTAGAGAGGCGGGGGTTAGATTAAACTAACACTATGTGCGTATTTACGTGCACCCGTGCCTCTCAGTAGAGACACATGGAAGAGAGAGAGTGTATATAAAACACATATTGCTGTCTCGTGCTGCTCTGTGTATATATCTGTGTGTGTGTGTGTACGTAAATGCGATTAGAGAGAGGGGGAGGTAAAGCAACGCTAACACCTTACCTCTCCTCCTCCTTCTTTACATACCGTACACGGCGACCGACTGCTTTAACGAACGAAAGATTTCATTGGTTTCGCAGTTTGACTCGCTTTCTTTCACTATTCCACATGTGTCTGTCTTTTCTAAAAGTCTGCTACAGAATGGAGAGATTTCTCATCAGACATAAGAAAAATCGATACTAAATTGACAACACCTATCTGTTGAGGGTATCTTCGGGATAGAATCGGTGTATTCACATACGCACACACACACATTGTAATTCTAAAGTATAGACTCGAAAATACTCGTCAAATTTGTATGTTTTAAGCATTAGAATTCATGATTCTGCAAAAAAAATGTTTTCCGAAATTCGAATTTTTGGAAACCGATTCCATGTATTCACACGCACACTCACACGCATATGATAATCCTGTAGAATAGAGTCGGAAATGCTCTATTCCACCAGAGACCGTAATTTTTTTGAATTTGAGTTAGAGTTAATGATTCTGCAAAAACTAAAATTTTCGCGAAAATTAAAATTTTTTCTCATTCACATCCTCTCCCGCTTTCCCTAATTTTTCATTTTTGACCTGCGAAAAAAAATTCCGATCTATGTTTAAAACATGATTCTACCCTCGCCAAAAAAAAAAAAACTAAAAATAAAATTTGAAAAAAATAAAAACAATTTCATTTTTCCCAATTTTTGTTTTCTTCTCTTTTTCATAACTTTTTGGGCTTTTTTTGTGGGGTGGGGTACTTCTTTTTCGTAATATTTTTCCGATCTACTAAACATCAAAGATTATGATTATGGAAAAATTAAATTTTCGCAATTTCAATTATCTGGCGGAGTTTCGTTTCGAATTTTTTTCTTTTCTTTTTCTCATCTTTCACAGAGGTGTAAAAAGAGGCAAAATA
>NC_068991.1:65264040-65269722 GCF_001194135.2 Octopus bimaculoides
GATTTTTAAATTTTTAAAAGAAATACCTGACAACTGCTATTTTAAAGAGTTGTCCACCTCTACTTTTCAAACGTCTATCGTTTAATATAACAGCGTTCTGTCGCTAATATTTATTGTAGGTGGAGATGGCTTTTGCGACAGAAAAAAAGTAAAAAAAAGAAGCGGTAATGGCGGCGGTGGCGGTGGTGGTGGTGGTGGTGGTGGCTAAAGCGATACAGAATAGAGGGATAGAACAGCTGACGCATGATTAAGACAGTGTGAGAAGAAGAAGAAGATGCAAATTGTGGTAATGGAAATAGTAATGATGATGATGATGAATGACAACGATGAAAATGAATTGCTTAATAGAGAAAACAAGAGATAAAGACAAATAATGAACAATTTTAAAAAGAATGGTCGACAGAACGGGAAGATGGGGAGATTCCAAAAGAGAAGTGTGAAGGCTGAGTGTATGACAGATAATTTGGTGAGAGAAAGAGAGAGGGGACAGGGGAGGAAGAGGAGGGGTGGAGGAGAAAGAGGGATGGGGGAGGAAGACGGAGAATAAAAGACGGAGAGAGAAAAAAATGTAACAAACATGTCACTTGTCCGTCATTTACGATGTGTGTGTGTGTGTGTGTGTGTGACACAGTGCGTATGTATTTGTGTGTTGCGTACGTGCATATTTGTGAGTAAGAGACAGACAGGTAAATAAATGAATAAAACAACAAAATAAAAAAGAAAAGTGAAAAAGAAAGGCTGATTGAAAAGAAATGAAAAAAGTATTGCGTAAGATTTTATTCAAAAGATTATACTGTTGAAATAAACTGACGGCGTCTTTTTCTTTGTGATCGTGTGGTGGTGGAGGATGTTCTGAACATTTCCTATAAAACTTTAAACTTCTTGTATTCGAAGTTTAAATACAGTGAACAAGGCCGGCAAAAGTCGATTAAATCGACTGCAATGCTCAACTGGTACTTATTTTATCGATCTCGAAAGGATGAAAGGCAAAGTCGACCTCCGTTGCATTTGAACTAAGAACGTAAATGCCGCTAAGCGTTTTGTCCGGCGCGGTAACGATTCTGCCATTTCACCGCCTTCTGTGAACTTCGGATATTGAAAAAGAATTGATGGATCGCATGCGCACGCACACACGTACACACATATATCACAGATCCCTATGGATCACACAGGTTGTAATCCTTTGAAACATATGTTTAAATATACTCAAATACCCAAAATTTCAAGGAGTTCCTGCCTTAAAAACAGGAACTACAACACAGTTATTTTGTGTTCTTTGCTACATTGGTTTCTATTAACCCATTTATTCTATCCGAAGAATTTTTATTCATTAAGATAGAAGAAATACATATAATTAAATATATACATACATATGTATATATGTGCGTACATATTCTCAACAACGAGGATTGCATGTTGTTGAATTTTATAAGAATTTTATAAACTTTCGAGAACCGAAATAATTCCTTATTGAAAGTGGATCTCGAAGTACATAAAGCAATAAATGATAACTTGTAAAGTTTTTTTTATTTCTTTACTGCCCACAAAGGGGATACACACGGAGGGGACAAACAAGGACAGACAAACGGATTAAGTCGATTATATCGACCCCAGTGAGTAACTGGTACTTATTTAATCGACCCCGAAAGGATGAAAGGCAAAGTCGACCTTGGCGGAATTTGAACCCATAACGTAAAGACAGACGAAATACCGCTAAGCATTTCGTCCGTCGTGCTAACGTTTCTTATTTCTTTATTGCCCACAAGGGGCTAAACATAGAGGGGACAAACAAGGACAGACAAAGGGATTAAGAAATACGAGACTAGAAAAACAGCCAACAACTGATGAAAGGTTGTTCCGTTTGTCGTTTGTTTTGTTTTCCATTTCTGTCTTTCGTTGTTCGAAGAAATAGTTCTTGTTCCATGTACTCGTGCTTCGTATTTTTTTGTTGTACACGTTTCATGACGTCCAGTGTCCCCACATATGCACATATATATTATTATACGTGTAGATGTGGATTAAAACAGTGTGATTCAAACTCCTTGGTACTCTGGCCGAAAACTAGCGACACGTTTGAGACTCAGAATACTAAGGAAATTGAATCAAGCTATTTTGATCCATACATGTATAGTAACGCCGTGCGCATGCGTAGTCTCACGCATGCGTGGAATTCAACATCCAAGCGTTCCCGCTTTATTCTTTCTCTTTCTCGCCTGGCCAGCGATTGAGCATGGACGTGTCAAAGCCTTCTCTCCATCTTTCGAACTCACGCTAGACAGCTCACATCAACATACCAACGTCCCAACAACCATGTTCTCACACACAGAAGGCGTCTCAACAACCAAGAGTAAAGCTGCATATTTTCCACCATAAATAAATATTGTTATGTTGATAGTTTGGAGTTCTGCGTTCCGTTCATTCTAATTTAATATAGGAAAGCAGGTGTACATCTATTGATGTATAACCCACTTTCCTATACATGTAACTCCCAATCGAAGGATTGGTTTAGCCCAATGGTAGAACGCCTGTCATTTACATGCGATGTGAGTTCGAGACCTACGGGTAACCTTCGACTTTTTCCAGCCAAAAGGTTTCTCAGCCCATTATTTATAACTTTATGTTCTTCGAGATTTACGGTTCCAAAAAAAATTATATATATACGACTCAAGCAATCAAAAGAGAGGGCTTCCAATAAATTAGGCATCTACTGGAGATCCCTCAGTCGACTTAGGAATCGCTTAGGTTTTAAAAAGAAATAGAGAAATGAAAAGAACATTCCACTCATATTAAACAACCGCACAGTTGCTTTTGCCAGATAAATTCGTTCGTTTCTTTTTTTTTCTTTTTTTTTGTTTAATGGAAGATGAAGACTAATTCTATCTTCACTGCCCTTGTCAGACGAAGTCTACGGGTTAAGAGGCGAAATACCTGTGATCCTGAGATACCTGCTGATGAAATGAAAATGCTTCCAACATTGCGATAGATTTAAAAGAAGAGCTGTCAAAACCCCAGAGTAACTCCTACAGTTTTGTGTTGGGCAAAGCATCTCCGATGTTTATTTCACCTATAATCCATATTTTTCATCAACAATTTTAACAAATCAGTCCAATGATATATTCTCCTTCATTATTTACTACTTCTTGCCAACGTTCCACTTGCGTGTCAATACCTTAACGGTAGAAATCACAGGGTCTGACTCGAAGAATTCAACGTACCATGTTTTCAGTTCCATGTCTTTGGTGAACGAAACGCCTCTCAGGCTATATTGGAGAGCGACCGGAATAGGTGGGAATCTGAAGGTGCTATATCAGGAGAATACGGTGAGTGCGGCAGAACTTACCAACTGAATACCATTTTTGGTCAAATTAGCGACGTGGGAAGGCGGCGAGCTGGCAGAAACGTTAGCACGCCGGGCGAAATGCTTAGCAATATTTCGTCTGCCATTACGTTCTAAGTTCAAATTCCGCCGAGGTCGACTTTGCCTTACATCATTTCGGGGTCGATAAATAAAGTACCAATTACACACTGGGGTCGATGTAATCGACTTAATCCCTTTGTCTGTCCTTGTTTGCCCCCTCTATGTTTAGCCCCTTGTAGGCAATAAAGAAATAAGAAACATTAGCACGCCGGGCGAAATGCTTAGCGGTATTTCGTCTGCCGTTACATTCTGAGTTCAAATTCCGCCAATGTCGACTTTGCCTTTCATCCTTTCGGGGTCAATAAATTAAGTACCCGTTGCGTACTGGATTTGATCTAATCGACTGGTCTAATCGGTTTCCAAGGCATATTGGTTTCGCGAGTCATTGTACAATGCCAAATCATGGAAATTGCGGGCAATACTTTTTAAATGATATACAATGTAAATGACTAACAAAATTTGAACAATCTTTTATTGAAATGGGGAAAATACGACTATCGTGTACGCGCGTCTGTGTCCCTTTTTATGCTTACACTGATATAAGAAACGTTATTGGTTACTTTTGTCACTTTGCTTCAATAGATTAGCAGTTAGAAAATAGTCACCTAATGCATCACAGCATAATACTAATATGAATCGATCTTTGAACACTTTGAATTCGCTCGCCGTTTTTCTATCCCTGATGAATATATGTACATCATTCATGCATGGGTGTGTGAATGGATACATACATACATACATACATAAATGCATGCATACATATATACGCATGCGCGCGCGCGCACACACTCACACACACACACACACACACATACATTGCCATTTTGCTCCAACTAGACCGGTTTGATCAGATCACCATTAAATATTTATTTTCTTCGCCTTTGGTACACTTTCGCTATGCAAATCTAATATTATGTAGGAAGCTTTTATATAAAAACTTTTCAAGCTATTCCTTACTGCCTGAATTCCAGATTATAGTTCGTTGGATATTTTATTTATAACGCTGATTTAATTAAAGATCGTTGCTATAGATAATACATCGGGTTTTATAATGCTACTCCGTATGTATTATATTAGTTTGAGCTGCGGTTATACTGTCGCTGATTTTTCTTTGTATCTCTTAATTGTTCCAACAGTCGCCTCGTTTACTATTAATCTGTTACGCAGTTTCTGTCGAACCGTTTGCATTTTAAAGCTGATTTTATATTTTTATTTTCCTTAGGCGACGAGCTAACAGAAATGCTTAGAAAATGCTTAGCGACATTTCGTCTGTTCTTACCTTCTGAGTTCAAATGCTGCCGAGGTCGACTTTGTCTTTCATCGTTTTGGGGTCGTTATAATAAGTACCAGCTCCCCCGAACTAGCTGTCCTTGTGCCAAAATTTGAAATTAATATTTTCATTTCTAATGAAATCGCCTTTCTTGTTCATTTTTGGTTTAACACTTGAAACTATTATTTAGACCTTTGCTTGTCCAAATCATTTTCAAAAACAGGACGATACAATGGGTTTTACAACGTGTAAACAATATAATAACAATTAAAATCAAACAATTTAAAACTCCCAATAGGGGAGGCGCATTAAGGGCCTCGTGAAAACCCCCACAAAAGTTACGGGTGCCTGAACAACAGGGAAAGAGCCCTTCTTCTTTTGCTTGCAGGTGCACGCTCAGAATTGGTCCTTTCACACTGGCCAATAATAATAATAATAATAATAATAATAATAATAATAATAATAATAATAATATATAGAAAGATGAGTTCTTAACTTTTCCGTAGTGATGGATTACGTCGGCTATGTTTACCTTAGTGATGGAATTTGGCAATCGTATACAAAAGTTAAGAACTCATCTTTCTATATATTACATTTCTGCTGAGTTTAACAGTCCTCTCTATAAACTAATAATAATAATAAACTACTGGGTACTGCACACATTCTACGCAAAACACTTTCAATACAGTAAACATAAGAGCACCACAGCAAACCACAGCACATACCCAAGGCGCACAGAGCTGCGCTCGGTAGTGAAGTGAAAGCGCGTTATAAAAATAAAACTACTGAACAATAATAATAATAATAATAATAATAATAATAATAATAATAATAATAATAATAACGATTTCTTTATAAACCACAAGGGTTTACATTAAGAACATTATGGACAGTAGAGGACAAAACAAAGAATTAATAATAGTAATGATCTCTTTTACTATAGGCCTAACATTTTGGCGGAAAGAGGTAGTCCATTACGTCGACCTCAGTTCCG
>NC_068991.1:65270217-65275385 GCF_001194135.2 Octopus bimaculoides
GCGGCGGTGGTGGTGGCGGTGGCGGCGGCGATGATGATGATGATGATACTCATATAGTAAGTGAATGTAGCATGCTGGCACAGAAAGAATACAAGAAAAGACATGACAATCTAGGGAGAGCAATCCACTAGGAGCTATGAAGGAAGCTAGGATTTGAACATGCTGAAAAATGGTATGATTATGAACCTAGTAAAGTACTAGAATGTAAGAGATACAAGATGTTATAGGACTTTAACAGAGTAATAGAAGCTAGAAGGCCTGATTTATTAGTAGGGGATAAAGAGAATAGAAAGTACCAGATAATTGACTTCACAGTCCCAAATGATGAAAAAATTAATATGAGAAGTATAGAAAAAATAGCCAAGTACCAGGACCTAGCTATTGAATGACAGAGACTATGGAAAGTGGGGGTAAAATGTATCCCAGTAGTTATAGGTGCATTTGACAACTACCCCTAAAGATCTGAACAGATGGATAGAGGAAATAGGCATGAAAACCCAGTTTAGGACAGCTCCAGAAAATAGTGTTATTAGGGACAGCTAGGATATTTAGGAGAGTTCTTGGCATCTAAGGTTACTTGCTGGAACTCAATAGGAGGGTTCTTGGCGTCTAAGGCTACTTGTTGTAGCCTAATGTTAGGATCCTTTTCTTTTCCAACAGTCTAATTTGTTGAGTGTATATGTTTCTAATTGATGTATCAATACCAGCAGATGACAACGTTTCCCTAAAAGAAATGGGAAAACTTTCAAAATACAAAGACCTGGAAATAGAGGTAACTCGAATGTGGAATCTAAAAACAGAAACAATTCCTATCATAGTAGGTGCCTTAGGCATAATAAAAAAAATATTCAGACAAATACATAACAAAAACACCAGGACTTACAAATATATATAACATACAGAAAATTGCACTACTGGGCACTGCACACATCCTACGCAAAACACTTTCAATACAGTAACCATAAGAGCAACACAGCAAACCACAGCACATACCCAAGGCACACAGAGCTGCGCTCGGTAGTGAAGTGAAAGCACGTTATAAAAATAAAACTACTGAACAATGATAATAATAATGTGCATTTGACAACTATCCCTAAAGATCTGAACAGATGGATAGAGGAAATAGGCATGAAAACCCAGTTTAGTACAGCTCCAGGAAACAGTGTTATTAGAGACAGCTGAGATACTTAGGAGGGTTCTTGGCATCTAAAGTTACTTGTTGTAGCCCGATGTTAGGAATTTTTTTCCCAACAATCTAATCTGTTGTGTGTATATGAAAATAATAACAACAACAACAACAATAATAATAATAATTTTTTAGGGGGAGGGGTTAGTCGATTACATCTACTCCAATGCTCAAGTGGTACATATTTCATCGACTCCGACATTTGGAAGTAAAGCCGAAAGAAATACCGCTAAGCATTTTTATCCGACGATCTAACGATTCTTTATTAACCCCTAAGGGTTCACAAAGACTGGGGACGGGACAGGACGATACAGTGAGGATTACATAAAGGATCAAGTAAAAAAGAACAGTAACAATAAATTGCAGCAAAAATAAGATAACAACTGCTAAGTTTTCTTCTGCTCGTTTCCAGTCATCAATTTTTATCTGGTTAAATATATTCGTGAACTTGGCAAAAAGAACAAAAGCTTATCTCTTGTCTCTTGTCAGTAATAACATTAAAAGAAAATTAAATACACTGATTTGCAAATATTTATTTGGATTCGAATTCTTTTGCTAAACTCTCTCTCTCTCTCCCCTTCTCTCTCTCTTTCTCTCTGTCTGTCTGTCTGTCTGTCTCTGTCTGTCTGTCTCTCTCTCTCTCTCTCTCTCTGCGTGCGTGCTGTGTGTGTGTGTGTGTGTGTGTGAATTATATTGAAACTGATTTACAAGCGAAAATGCCGGATGAATAATAGACTGACGACGAAACCTCACAAAATTTGATGACTGTACAATATATATCCGCAAGTCGTCTGAAGCGAATTTTCCTGATTCAATTTCTGTTTTCTTTTTCATTCTTTTAAATATATTTTTTAAACGATGAAATTTCATTTTCTTCTATTAAAGTTACTCGAATACTTGTGTGAAACCAAAACTGCATTTTATTCAATTAAAATTGCTGAGATACCATAATGGAGTTGTATTTCATAAAGGAGTGCCTTGATCTGAGGTGGTGTGTGGAAACTGAAACATTTATATCATGGAGGAGTGAAGATGGCCATTTAAAATATACACCATTATATATTCACTTATGCTTTGTACTAGCAGTATATACATGCGTATATACGCATGTTTGTGTGCGTGTGTAAATGTATGCGTGTGTGCGTATGTGCACGTGTGTAGAGAGAGCGAGGGGTAGAGAGAGTTGTAATGATGAAATAGTGATATTTTGAAATCATTTAATACGTACATTTTAGGTTTGCGTAATATATATGAAATGCATCCATTACGTAAACCTTTCTCAGTTAAAGCGCTTCAATATATGTATATGGCAGAAAAATTTTTATATTTCTAATTTTAAAATAAACAACCTTAAATTAAAAATGGCTCTGTGGTAAGAAGCTTGCTTCCCAATCATATGGCACCTTGGGTGAATGTCTTCTTCTATAGCTTTGGGCCGACCAAAGCATTGTGAATGGATTTGGTAGACGGAAACTGAAAGAAGCCCGTCATATGTGTGTGTGTGTGTGTGTGTGTGATCCACCGCTGCTTGATAACGGGTGTCGGTTTGTTTACGTCCTCGTGACTTAGCGGCTCGGTAAAAAGAGACGAATAAAATAACTGCCTAGTTTCAAAAAAATAAGTTCTGGAGTCTATTCTTTCGACTAAAAACTCTTCAAGGCGGTACCCAACAAGTTCCTCAGTCTGATGACTGAAATAAGTAAAAGATAAGAAATAAAAGATATTTTTAAAAGTCTTTAAAAGGCAGATTAACACAGACTTGATGGAAAGAAGTTTTCGTGGTAGCGCTTTTCAGTTTTCAGCTTTTCAAACACACGTGTTATACACACGCGTGCAATAAAGAGGCGTTTTCGTTGTAATCACTGATACAGAAAAAAACGAAAGAGTATATACGATGTCATTTAAATGACTCTTCCACGAGATAATAATATTTTCTGACATAGTGTGCCTCAAATTTGAAGAAGACCTTATTATTTGACTGGTACTAAATTTCATCTACCCTGAAGGGATGAAAGGGAAAGTTGACCTCGGTGAGATATGAACTCAGATCTTAAAGAACCAGTAAAAACACCATGAACCTTATTTGTAAAGGAACTGCTTTTCATGAAATAAACTTTAAGATGGTCACAAGGTTACATTTGTGAAGGGATTCATATTCGATTATATTGAACTCGTCTCGAGATTGGTACATTATTTTATCTAACTTAGCAAGTAGGAATATAAAATCAATCCTGAAGTTATTTGAATTTAGTATACAAAGAAGCATAACGAAATACCACATGGCAGTTTATTGTTGGAATGAGACAACTGGGCGCAGCTCTTTGGGAGATTTGACACGGTTGACTGGACATTCAAACTGTTTTGGTGAAAGTACTTTACAGCGCTGGAAGCAAACACGCGCTCGCGCAGAAATATACAAATCCTGAGAGAAAGAGTATAAGAGGGAGAGACAGGGAGGAAGGAATTACAATTTATAAATTGAACGCGATTGGCATAAACACTTTCCCTCTTAAAGAGAAATATGCTCTCACGCATAAATAGAGGGAGAGAACGAGGGAGGAAGAGGGCAAAAGACGCAGTAAAACGAAAGAAACATAAAAACATCTGATGTCAAATAAGTCAGCGTCGAATCAGCGACGCCAATCAGGCAACACCAAAATGGTTGCGCCAGAACTTTTCATATCCATTTATTGTTTCTGTTACTGATGATAATTTCCGATTCAGACACACTGCGACACATTTGGAGATATCAAGAGTCGATTATATCGATCCCAGTACATATATTTAACGATATCAGAAAGATGAAAGGCGATATTAATTATAAAGTTTTTTTTTTTAAAGAATGGAAATAGAAACAGTAAAACATTTTGTACGGCTTTTAACAAGGGCTCAATGTCATAACGATCTTTGGGGGATGGTCACCGTCAAGAAAATGTGACCCAGCACTCAAGTACTGCTATTTTATTAATTCTTAACGGATGAAAAACAAAATTAACCTTGGAGAGAAAAGAAAGGGAGGTAACAAAATACCAAGTAGCTTCTTGTCTATCAATAATGGCTTCAGATTTTGGCACAACATCAATTTTAGATCGAGGGAGTTAAGTCAATTACAAGGATCCCCCACTCTTTAGTGTTCAAGTGGATCTTATTTTATCGACGTCGAAAAGATGAAAAGCAAAGCTGAGCTCGTCGGAATTTGAACTCAAAAGGTAGAGAGCCGGAAGATATGTCACAAAGAGTTATGCCCAATACACTAAAAATTCTACCAGCTATAATAATTACCCTTTCTCATTTTGGCACAAAATAGTTATCTTTTCTAATATAATAATTAGAATAATTGTCCTTTCTAATTTTGGCACAAGGTCAGCAATTTTGAAAGGCGGGAGGGAGCAAGATGATAGCGTCGACCTGAGTGCTCGACAGGTACATTTTTTTTTATCGACCCGAAAGGATTAAAAGCATAGCTGACTTCGACAGAATTTGAACACAGGAAGTAAAGAGCTGCTAGAAATGTCACCGAATATTTCTTCCGATGATCTAACGATTCTACAACTTTGGCCTTCATGTTGATGCTCCAAATAATAATTACAATTTCTGACTTATACTTGAGACCACAAATTTGGGACGGGGAGAAGTGCTAATCTATTAAACCGACTCCAATGCATGAGTGGCACAACTTTTATCGACTCAACAAAAAATATAAAGACGACCTCCACAAGATTTGAGATCAGAACGTAAAGAGAGAAATTTTGTTCGGCACTCTATCAATTCCGTCAGTTTTTATATTACAATAACAATAACGCAAGGTTTTTAAAAAAAAGCATCGAAAGATCGACTAAATTATTGTTATTTTATGGACACAAACATGAGAAAATGGGTTTTAGGATTCTTTGGAAATGTCGATGTTCCCATCAAATTCTGACTGACGTGAGATATATCTTCGACAAAACTGACGTCAATGATGTTAAAAATATTTGGGCAT
>NC_068991.1:65275544-65276126 GCF_001194135.2 Octopus bimaculoides
ATATATATATATATATATATATATAATAGATATATGTACATGCATATATGGGTACAGGACGTCACTGACAGCGCAAATAACGAGAAATATGTATACAAAAAGAGGGGAAAACGAATGAAATACGTAAACAACAAGAAAAACATAGAAAACAAGTTAACACAGAGAAAGGACCCTTCATCAGTTGTTGGTTGTCTATCTACTCCTCGGTCCTTTCTCTGTGTTAACTTGTCCTGTTTTCTATTTTTTTCATCGTTGTTTACGTTTTTCACTCGTTTTTCCCCTCATTTGTTTACGTATTTCATGTTATTTGCACCGTTGGTGATGTCCTGTATGCATATATGCCTATATATATATATAATACTATATACATATATATACATATATATGTTATATATTATTTACTACATATATGTATATGTATATATATATATAAAGTGTAGTATATTGCCACTTAAGTGTGGCTGACCCCTAGAGGTGGATGTTAGTGTTGCTTTTAGCCCCAGGAGGACATCTCCTCCAGCTGGCTTATCGACACACTACTGGAGATGTCCTCCTGGGGCTAAAAGCAACAGTAACATCCAC
>NC_068991.1:65276844-65285239 GCF_001194135.2 Octopus bimaculoides
TAGGGTTACGGTTAAAGCAAATTTAAAATGAAAAAAGCAAATAAAACGAAGGTATGGAGATTAAATACGCTTTACATCGCTTAATCAGCCAAAGGAGTAAATGTAAACAACTGAATACTTGTCAGTGATTGGTTGAAATTATCGAAATAAGACAATTTTTTACATGAAATAAATTCAAATACAAAAATATTTTTCTGTTCTATAACACAAAATAGATAAGTATACGAAGTTTGAAAGTCTTTCCGTACCAAAAACACTACGTAAAACTTTAATGAAAAATGTGGCCCCCGTTTTAAAATAGATCCAAAGATTGTCTTAACTGGTATGTCACACGTACTGAGAAGAGCATTGTCGCTATTAATTTTCTTTTCTTTTTCCCCCTTTATTTTATTTATTTACTTTTCTATTTTTTTATTTTTTTCCTTTTTCTCTCTGTCTTCCCCTTTTTCTCTTTCACATGACTGTAAATAAACAATCTGGTGTGCTTGTTTTAATAGGCTACAAATGTATACAGTACATTTCTCTGCCCTAGGTGTCAGGAAAACACTCGGCAAGAAATGGAAACAGAATTGAAAAAAGATGCTAATGAAAATGATAATAATTATATATATCAAAAATAGATAATGTGGGTTTTTTTACAGCACAAGGAATTTTTTGACGATCTTTGGTTTTAGGTACATCTATTTGGTGGACTCAAAGTGGAAAAGAAACAATGAGGGGGAAAGTGCAAAAGTTCCAATATGTAAAATACTTATATATTCGTTTCTCTTACTCAGAATACCCAAATCTATTTTTGTATTTTCCCGGGTTGTTTCTTTTTCACTGGATATATGTACTTAACATCAAAGGTCGCCGATTCATCATCATCATCATCGTCGCCGTTGTCGTCATCGTCATCATTATTAATATTTAATAGTTTTTGCAGTGAAGACTATTACCAATTCACTCAACTCCTTTTTTTTCTTGTACATTCTCTCGAACATCGTTATTAGCTATTTACATTTCTCATTCCGTTTCGATACCAATCTAATTTCGGTCTCATCTGAAAACAATCGACCGCGGTTCCATTTCTCAAATCTTGTTGTTTTTTATATGACTATGTACACAAGGGATTCATGTTCCTTGGGAAGTAATATAAAGTTAGCTTGCAGTTTACAGTCGTAAAAAAGGTGAAAGTAAATTGTCTAAAAATAATGAAAGTAAATTGCGGTAGAAACCGCGGAAGTGACGACAGTAACATCCCATAATTTCATGTAAACAATGTATATGACATAACCAATGTATAGAACGTACATTCACTTGATATAACATGAGATGAAAACAATCACACTTCTCAGTAGTGTCCGTTACTGGATATCCTACTTGGACCGGTACACCTCAGCTGCAACTTCTGAAATACTTAATGTATCTCTAGAAGGTACTATGTATGCTTGTGGACATGGCATAATAAGGGAGTTCTTTATGTTCTTTGTATGAAATTTAAGGATATCATTGTCATCATTTTAAGGTTCTATCGCAATTTACTTTCACTTTTTTACAACCGTAAACTGCATATTCACCTAGTCAAATATTTATTTACCTCTAACTGACATTTCTCAATTATTATTATTATTATTTTCTTTACTGAAGTATTTCTTTCTGGCCTTAGTGTGATGGGCCGCAATATTTTGCTTAATAAGATTTTACTATGGTTGCATGGGGTGAAGGTATGCCTATATGGTTAAGAAACTCGCTTTGCAACCACGTGGTTTTGGCTTCAGTCCCACTGTGCAGCACCTTGGGTAAGTGTCTTCTACTATAGCTCCGGGCCAACCAATGCTTTGTGAGTGAATTTGGTAGACGGAAACTATGTGGAAGGACGAAGAATAAGTACGAAGAATAAGTACCAAACTTTAGAATAATCCTGAGGTCGATTTATTCGACTAAAACAGTTATAGACGAACTGTAGTTCGCAGGACTTAGTGAATGACGCCTAATTTCACGAAGAAAGTAACGTTTATTAAAATTTGTTTAATAGTGCTGTCCGCCTAATGACCCACGTCTCATTCGGCCTATTTCTCGAAAAAGGTTTTCCATGCCTGGACTAAAACCTCCTCCAAGGCGGTACCCCAGTATGGTCGCAATCCAATGACTGAATGAAGTTAAGAAGATAATAGACAAAGACTGTTTCAAAAGGTTAGAGGGTTCATTTCCTCTTTTTTCTAGATTATTATGCAATTGCCGAGTATTATTCAGGTATACATCAATTAAACAGGTAATGAGACAAGAATACTATTTCCTCCCTCAAATAACAATTCCATGTTTTGATATGTTCTGTTCTATTCGGTCAATTCCACACTTCATTATCAATTATGATGACAGCTAGCTGCTGCATAAAAATACGATATTTAGTTACTGATGAATAACAGTAAACTTGACAAGGTGAACTTCCTCTCTAAACACAGAATCGCTACATTACTGTCGTTCCAGCTACACGCAAATATTCCATTCTTAGTAATCGTTTTAAGTCAAATTAGCATCTTAGCTCCACCCCAACATGCTTTTTTTTATTTTGTATCTTTACTTTTTATCTTTTACTTGTCTTAGTCATTGGACTGCGGCCATGCTGGGGCACTGCCTTGAAGTGTCTGGTCGAAGAAATCGAACACGTACTTAGATTTTAAAGCCTGATACACCTATTCTATCGGCCTCTTTTCACAAACCAAGTTACGAAGACGTAGACAAATTAACACTGGTTGTCAAGAGGTGGCAGGGAACAAACATAGCACAAAGAACAGACTCCCCCACCCCCACAAATTAGTGTGTGTGTGTACGATGGTCTTCTTTCAGTTTCCGTCTATCAAATCCACTCACAAGGCTACAGTAGAAAATACTTGCCCAACGTGATATAGCCGTTGTTAAAACTACATAAGGTTGGCAACAAACTGTTATTAGTTAGGTTATTATTTATTGATGTGTAGTGAAACTACTATCGCCATTATATTCAAACAGACCATCTTCTCTCACTATAAATATGACAGACGCGAGCGTAGTAGAAAACATCTCTTTCCTTGTCATCACGTGACTAATTATTATTTGAAGCGGCAACTGCTTCGTACCGTTCCCGCCAGAACGCAAACTGACCAATCACAGCCCTTAATAAGGTCACGTGATGGTGTTTTTCTAATGCCTCTCTGGAGCCCCTATATTGCTTCAAATAGACTAAATTATACCCGGAAAATTCGTCGCGGTTCAGTTCTCTTAGAGACCTGTTCCGTCCGTGTACCACACAGAGCAGCAGCAGCAGCCAGCGACAACAGTCACAGCTTCGTACAACTACGACTACCAGCAGCAACACGACTCTACGACTACTACCAGCATCGCCGCCGCCAGTCAACACGACACTACGACTACCAGCATCGCCAACATCGTCAACATGACTTCTACGTACACCAGCTAACCAAAACTACCGCAGAACTTCTAACTCTGTTTGTGCGATTCACCTTCGCCACGATAGACAACAGACAAGAACCCAGCCTGCGAAGAATATCTGTATACAGGAACCCGGCTCGGCATGGAAGCCCTAACATCACGATGAGTGATCGTCCTGCCCCACACGCCTCAACTTCTTACATACAGACTCTTACTATTGTGTACTCTAAGAACTGGCAAATTCTTATATGTGTTACTGACTCTTTTTTTCTATCTGCTGTATCTCACGCATACACACGCATGTATCACTTACACACTCTTTTCTTTACACGACGGCCTGTCTTTTATTATGTTTTCATTATGTCGCATACACTCACACACAGACATACATTTTAATGCTACAATAAATATTACGGTTATTCATCTTTATCGGTTGTGTTCTATCGTCTTCCTTTACTGGCATTTACGAATTCACTATGTTATCGAAGTATAACATATTTATATCATTTGATATATTTTGTGTTCGACCGTGTGACGCGTTTAAGAAAGGAGCCCTGTTTTTCCATTCGTCACCATTTCTCCTTTTGGGTTCGCACGGTCGTTCTTACAGATGCATAAACATTGCTAAACAGCAAGAGAAGGTCTAACCCCAGAGCGAATATTGAGTCACAAAGCATTATGGGAATTTCCTTGCTGCACTGTTAAATACTAACTCCGCAGAGAATGAACACAGCTCAACAAATATGCAGTCGCAATTTGTCCTTTACAATTTTACACGTAATCATCGACACTCTGCTGTAGGACTGAATCCAAGCCCATATCGTTGGAAAACAAGCTTCTCAGCCACACAGTTACGTCTGTGCCTATTTTATTTACCCATCGTCACATTTTACCCATATGGTTACTTTTCAAGTTTGTGTTTTCCTTTCTTTTTTCCGTTCGAATAGTTGTTACTTTGATTTATATTACCTTCAACGCTATTCATAGAAAAAGAGAAATGACATAATTTTGAAAGTACCTTAAAAGGATTTCAGCAAATTTTGTCACAATCTTCTCAATATTGAAGGAATGTCTTTCTTTTTCCTATCGCAATGTTTCTCTTTGTTCATTCACACAAACAAAATTTCAGCTTACAAAGATACGTTCGTATGTCGTATTGTTTTGTATGAATAGGCAGAAAGAAACATACGTTCACTAGCGTAGCCAGGATCGGGCAGGTGATCCTCCTCGGACGACGCTTATATATAGCAACACTTATGAGTCGGCTGTATAAGGTGGAGGCCGTGAAGCCAAGTGGCCTAGTAATTAGGGTGTTGCATCTACGACAATGCGATCATGGTTTCGATTCCCCTGGTTGGGCGTTGCGTTGTGTTCTTGAGCAAAACACCTTATTTAACGTTGCTCCAGTTCACTCAACTGTGATCAAGTAACCCTGCGACTGACTGGCAGTCAGTCGCACAACATAAGGGTGTGGTTGTGTTCTCGGGTACTTTGGTACACAGTTGGAATCTCTTTGACTATAGTTCTGATCAATCAAGGCTGACCGCGGATAAAATAATTACAGCTAAAACCTCTATTCGAACCTGCAGAGAAGCCTCTACACGATCACTCAACCTACAAGAAATAACAAACAAATATTCCTCAAATACCAACTTATCGCCCCCACCCCCACCCACAAAAAAGACATATTTGATAATATAACATTAGATACACCTTGTTTGGAAAACAAATGGCTGGTCAGGGTTAAAATACATTTTCATCAGCATATGACGGTGACTGTCATCGTAAAAGAAGTAAACTTTTCTGACACTGCCAACTCCTTCCTTATCGTCCTCAATTCCAAAATGTCAAATGTGATGGAGATTGTTGCAAACAACTTCCTTTATCATCCTGAGTTTCTTTTCCTTCTCCATGACCAAAAATTTCAGGTTCTTTCTCCATGACCAACACTACAGATTGTATGGATCCACATTTTTCAGAGATTTGCTCCGCTACTGTGGTGTACGCGTGCGAGTAGAAGTAATCGGCTTACCTCGGTTTTCCTTCCTTTGCACGAGTCTGTCCTGCAGTATCCGATCCTCGCGGCTCGCCCGACCCGAAGAACACTAGAAATAGCAGCTGCTTCTCCCAACACCTAGAAGATCGCTTGGCACGTCCTCTCCTCACGACAACCCCGTTCGAAAAGGGCACGAAATCCCGATCTAGGCTCCCTCGGCCCTTCTTCCTCTTCCGGTCAGTTCATGGTTCCGGTCAGAGGTCAGCTCCTCAGTTGCTGACGTCATACCACAGCTACATCATACACCAATGATTTATCACTCTTGAGAACTTTGGTGAAAGCAATCCTCTTAAAATGTCCCACCTCTCGTTTCAATCTGTCTCCCAAACTTTGGATCAAGAGTTTCTCTTGAATTGCTCCTCTACAGTGTCCAGTATCAGAGCTCGCTCCGACCCACAGTCCATCGCCTAAGTTTCGGTCTGTCGCACTCTTCCTTCTTTACACCTTATGACTTTCTCCGTGTTACCTCTTACTATAAATGCTCTTATACGGATGATATTAGTGTTCAGTCCTTGATCTTTCCCATGCGGGCGTCCTCCACATGAAAATTAGACCACCCACGCTAGATCTGATCTGCTTACGTTTCAATGTGGTGATTAGGACCATATCGTGACTTTGTAATTATATCTTTTTTCTATTTTTTTAAAATTTTTTAAGAAAAGTAAGACTGACAGTTGTTGGTGACATGCAATGACATTTTCATTATATAAATATCAGAAAAAGTAACACCTGAATCACCGTTACCATCATCAGAAGCAGCGCCACCAGTGTCATCGCTATCATCAACATCATCATTTGATAACAATCTATTAACATTATATGTATGTATGTACGTGTGGAGGCGCAATGGCCCAGTGTTTAGGGCAGCGGACTCGCGGTCGTGGGATCGCTGTTTCGATTCCCAGACCGGGCGTTGTGAGTG
Source organism: Octopus bimaculoides (assembly GCF_001194135.2). Lineage (NCBI taxonomy): Eukaryota > Metazoa > Mollusca > Cephalopoda > Octopoda > Octopodidae > Octopus > Octopus bimaculoides. Next base: position 65,283,234 of record NC_068991.1, read on the forward strand.
TTTATTGAGCGAAACCACCTAAAGGCTCCACGAGGCTCCGGCAGGGGATGGTGGCGAACCCTGCTGTACTCTTTCACCACAACTTTCTCTCACTCTTACTTCCTGTTTCTGTTGTGCCTGTAATTCAAAAGGTCAGCCTTGTCACACTGTGTCACGCTGAATATCCCCGAGAACTACGTTAAGGGTACACGTGTCTGTGGAGTGCTCAGCCACTTGCACGTTAATTTCACGAGCAGGCTGTTCCATTGATCGGATCAACTGGAACCCTCGACGTCGTAAGCGACGGAGTGCCATCAACAACAGAGTATGTATGTATGTATGTAACAATGTGTGTGTGTGAGTGCGCGCGTGCGCATATATCTTCTATTCATTGTTCGCTGAAGCCTGATCAAAGAAGGCAAAAGTGGGCCATAAATGTTATTTGAAACAGTTTCTTGACGACAGAAATCTGGACAACTTAGCGATACGAAGCTGTGATTATATAATTTGTTTTCATCAGTGGGGATATTTTGTTGTTGTTTAACTCTAGGTCAGTTCTGATTAAGAGAATTATAACCAAAAGGTATTCTATCCATAAGCATCTAGTATTTTTGTCAAGTTTTTCAGATTCAATATATTTATGATTATATTATCCAAGGTATCTCTTTCCTTCGGCGGAAGAGCAAACTTTGAGGGAAAGTTAGCAGCTAGTCCTAGCAGAGCTAACAACAACACAAAAGCTCCCTCAGTGACTCGTCGTAGAACATTTTTGTAACAGAAGGCCGATAACTATCGGTTCTGAACGTGGAAAGACGGCACTAACCCCTCGATTTTTAAACTAGTTTTGAGGCCTCAAATGTTCTAGGAATAGGATATTGTGTATGGGTAGTTGTGATGTTCAAAGTTGTAGTTTTTCTTTAGGCCGTTACTTACTGAATTATAGTAAAATTGAAAGCGGCAAATTGTCAGAATCAGTTGCACGCCGGACATAATAGTTAGCGACGTTTCTTTCCGCTTTGCGTTCTGAGTTGAAATGCAGCCGACGTCGACTTTGCAATTTATGTTTTGGAGTCGATAAAATTAGTTTAGTACTGGGTCGATTACATCGACTTAATCCCATTCCATAAAATTACTGGCATTGTGCCAAAAAATTTGTATGTAACATTAAAATCGATCGATTTGCATGCAGTTCACCGTCATAAAAAAGTGAAAGTAAATTGTCTTAAAAGATAAAAGTAAATTGCTATAGAAACCGGTAGTGATATCAGTGACATCCCATAATTTCATGTAAACAATGTATGTGATATAATCAATGTATATAACATTGATGCAAGATATAAAATTCATGAATAGTTTTTCACGATCTTCAGATTTGTTTCGCTACGCATGAGCATGAAAATATGATGTAAATGAATAATCACGAGTCCCACTTTGATGCTTAGGTTTCTTCTTGGCGAGCGTCCATAGCCCTTCTGTCATCACTTCCGGTTTCTATCACAATTTACTTTCATTTTTTAGGACATTTAACTTTCACTTCTTCACGACGGTAATCAGCATGTTAACCAAACCAATCTTACATTAATTAGTCACAAAGCTATGAATTTATTAGTAAAAGGTAATTACTGCTTAATGGAGTCTTCACCAAAAGTTTTCGTGTCTTACGCTGCTTGCCACACATAGAATATTTAGTAGGAGTGGCTGTGTGGTAAGTAGCTTGCTTACCAACCACATGGTTCTGGGTTCAGTCCCACTGCGAGGCACCTTGGGCAAGTGTCTTCTACTATAGCCTCGGGCCGACCAAAGCCTTGTGAGTGGATTTGGTAGATGGAAACTGAAAGAAGCCCGTCGTATATATATGTATGTGTGTGTATATGTCTGTGTGTCTGTGTTTGTCGCCCCAACACCGCTTGACAACCGATGCTGGTGTGTTTACGTCCCCGTAACTTAGCGGTTCGGCAAAAGAGACCGATAGAATAAGTATTAGGCTTCCAAAGAATAAGTCCCGGGGTCGATTTGCTCGACTAAAG
>NC_068991.1:65287025-65291187 GCF_001194135.2 Octopus bimaculoides
AAAACATAGCTAGGTCGATTGTACAGAAAGAGTGTAAGACTATTTGGTTCACAAATTAATATTTTTTTTTTCTCTAACGGAGCAAACAGAGGAAGCAAGGCAGCGAGCTTGCAGAATCGTTAGCACGCCGGGCGAAATGCTTAGCGGCATTTCGTCTGTCTTTACGTTCTGAGTTCAAATTCTGCCGAGGTCGATTTTGCCTTTCATCCTTTCGGGATTGATAAATTAAGTACCAGTTGCGTACTGGGTCGATCTAATCGACTAGCCCCCTCCCCAAAAATGTTGGGCCTAGTGCCTAGAGTAGAAAAGAATCGTTAGCACGTCGGACAAAATATGTAATGGCTTTTCTTCTGGTCTTTTACGTTCTGAGTTCAAATCTTGCCAAGGTCAAGTTTGCCTTTCATCCAATCAAGTACTGGGATCAATATAATCGACTTGTCTCTTCCCCACTTAAAATTTCTGGTCTTGAACCCTGCAATGTTTTGGCGTCCCGCTCAGCGGGTATATTGCAGTTTCAGGCATTTATACGCTATGGAAACCGAATAACTGGCCTTATGAAGCTAGGGCTCGAGAAAAAAAAATCCAAAAAGGGATGGGGTGAGAGGCATACATTTCCCACATTGGTACAAAGCTGCATATTTGATCACATTACTTGAATGGTATTTATTTTAACGCTCTCGTAGGTATGCAAAACAAAGTTAATTCCGATGGAATTCGAACTCGGAACGTAACTAAAATACAAACACTCGATTTTGTATTTTAATGTGGCGTTCTATCTATCCAATAATAATTATTTCTTACCTACACAAAGCCACAAATTTGGGAGAAGAGTTGACCTAAGTTCTTGTCTGGTATTTTATCAACTCCAGAAGGATATTTTGCGGAAGAAAGTGATGTGGCTACGGTCCTGGTAATATTATAATCTTTTGGTTTCAAACGAGTCATGATTAAGAGCACCAATAAATACGAAAACACAGGTTAAAAATGACGGTCATATTTATTTCTCCACAAAAAAGAAGATACATCAAACTGGTACAACATGAATAATACTGTTAGCAAAAATCAATAGGTTCCTCGTGCAGTTTGCACAGATGATGAGATGCACGAGAAAAGAAAGCATTGCATCAAAGTCTTCTACTGACAATTTTCTCCTTTCTCAGTTAGCTTAGAGAAAATTCATTATAGTTGTCGGGTGGCTCAAAACTCACCACGCTTTGTTAGTCTGGAAAGCGGTCTGATTGGATAACTTAAAGCAGGGGTTTTCAAATTTTTTTACTTGCGGACCCCTTTATATTTCAGGCTTTACCTTTATAACCTTATAAACGCTTATGAAATTTATACATAAATATTTGCTTAAAATAACATATATTTTTACATTTATTTATTTAACAGTATTTAACAAATAGGTTTATTGTCAATTAAAAGATTTCGATTAAAAAACATATATAAAATCAAATTACCCATAAAAAGTATTTGCTACCCCCTGTCTTGTCCTTGCGGACCCCCTGTGGTCCGGGGACCACAGTTTGAAAACCCCTGACTTAAAGCATCCAATCAGCACAAACGTGTTAGGTCATGCGACCACTTGCAGAGAACACGCGTACAAGCCGATATTGTCCTATTTAAGTCTAAATAGTCAAGGGATCTTTTCTGTTTGGCTGCCAGGATTTCAAAAATCAAAGTTTATTGAAAATTTTAAAATTTGGTACATTAATGGGATCTTTTCTTTTTGGCCGGCACATAGAATAAATAATTTTTTGTAACTAATCACTTTCAAATTTCGTAGGATTTTAGGGTTAGAGTTACGGAAAAATGTGAAAATTTTTCTCAAAAACGCTAAGAGTAAATGATGGCCGGCCAAATCCTGATGAATGAACCTGACAGGCTGAAACTGAAAGAAGCCCGTCATATATATGTTGATGCGTTTATGTACGTCCTCACATCTTCTTGTCTTCACATCCAGCGATAGATGTAAAATGGGTGTCATACAGGCACTGTCCTTCGTTTCCAATCTTCTGTGAAAATGTCAGGCCATGGGGAGATATTGCTTGGCTTGGAGAGGGGTGAGGGTTGATGATAGGATGGACATCCGCAACGAATTCTGTCTGACCCATGCAAGCGTGGAAAAGTGGACGTTAAAATGATGATGAGGATGACACAGATGATGACGATGTGTGTGTGTGTGAACAAAAGATATACACATCAAAGAGAAAATTGCCTCTAAACCGTTGCACCAAACAAAAATAACTTTTGCTACTTATTCTTAGTTGCGCAGACTCTCTTTTGTCACTCTTGCTATCAGAAATGCGGTGAACTTGTGATTCCATGTCTGAAATTTGCAACCAACAACGGTTATTATTTACAAAAAAGAAATGTATAATATATATTTAAAAAATCAATACATACATACCTAACAGCTTATTTCGATTCGTTTGATCTACAAGTAAGTGTCTAATTCCAGGATGTACACATGAGACCAGGTCAGATTCGAACCGTAAATCGAGGAATAAGACACTTCGTGACAGAAATTAAACTATTCGAAACGTAGTGTTTTCCCGCATATGGCCGACCTTAATCTTAAATATAAATTCAGGGTCAACAAGTACATTGACAAGTGTTGGTAGATTTATTTTTACCGGTTCTTTTAATACCGTTTTTTCTCATCTCCAACATTACTAAATTTGTGTCATGTCTACAAAACTCAATATGACGTACTTTTTGATTCTGGTGTACTTTCTTACGCTGTTGACATCCGATTTTGGAGGACCATGGATACAACCCCTACTTTGATGTTGTTTAAAAGGAAATAGATGACTGAGAAGACAGGAGCTGATAAAACTTTCTAAATCGTAAAGAATGGCGTTTCCTGTATAATTTTGGTTATAATTCTCGTAATGATTTTAACAAAAACAAAAAAAAAAAAAGGGTTTGAAATTAATGAAGCTATTAACTCTTTGTCTGTCCGAAGCATTTTCGTAAGTTTGTCCTAAACTTTTATTTAGCCATTGTTTCATTCGCTTTGAGTAATATAAAGCTTTCGTTTCATGAGTAACAAGTTTGATGGTTGGAAAAAAAAAAAAAAAAAGAAATGCGTCTCATATGATGCATGGACACCAGAGAAATATGTCATGTGTATCAACTCTGACACACAGAACAGGGAAAAGGTTTGTCGCTAGATTGTTTGTCATACAGTGCTTTGAAGTGAGAGGAGAAAGTGAAAGATGTATTGAAAAAGTATCTACCACGGAAATTTTTTGCTTGTCACATTATTTTTCTAAAATTTCAAAAAAAAAAAAAATACCTCCCTCCCAAACACACCCACACCAATATACCAGATGTTTTTAAAGTCCTTCGCACATTTTCGCATGCATAAATAACTTTCAACCAGCGCATGAAGTTAAACAGGTTTCTCCACATGTTCGAAATAACAGCCAAATCTCTTGATTTTCTTTCTAATTACACTTAAACAAAAACCAATCGCGGTTGTAAAAAGCTTATTATCCATAATTCCAAATTTCAAGAAATCAAAAATATATTCAATCGAAAATAAATAAGTAGAATAGAATAACGATGGCCACAGTCCACTTCTGAGTTCGATACATTCGACTAAAAATTCTTGAAGGCGGTGGCCCAGCATGACCGCAGTCTAATGACTGAAAGAAATAAAAAGGAGGTGGGCAAACTCTTTTCCGCGAAATTTTTTCTCCCACGAGTGTTTCGGACCCCAGTAATGAACTCATTTGCGTACAGCCAATAAGAGCTCACCTTAACCTAGTTGTCAAGTTAACAATGGTTCGCATTTAAAATGGCGATCTCCGATTGCCATTCGAATTTTGTATTGTGTTCTCATTCAGATGCCAATATCATCGATACTGAACACATAAGCTGGTTAGCAGTAAGTTTGAATTATCGAAAACCTCTAGTCAGTATGAAGACAATTGGTGTGCAACCAACTTGCAGCATCCAGGAAAAAAGATGGTTAGTGGTGGCAGAAACCGCATTGGTGCTGGCAGACCGTTGAAGAATTGTTTGAAAAGTGTGAAAGGAAAGGTGCCATTCAGCTCTCAGATTATGCCTAGACGCAAAGCCTAACATAACATTCGTGAATGTGTTAAAAATAACTAATCTCTTGGTAAAACACGCTCCACCAAGTAAACTCAAG
>NC_068991.1:65291359-65321229 GCF_001194135.2 Octopus bimaculoides
GGGGGCCACATTTTTCATTAATGTTTTACGTAGTGTTTTTGATACGGAAAGACTTTCAAACTTCGTATACTTATTTATTTTGTGTTATAGAACAGAAAAATATTTTTGTATTCGAATTTATTTCATGTAAAAAAATTGTCTTATTTCGATAATTTCAACCAATCACTGACAAGTATTCAGTTGTTTATATTTACTCCTTTGGCTGATTAAGCGATGTAAAGCGTATTTAATCTCCATACCTTCGTTTTATTTGCTTCTTTCATTTTAAATTTGCTTTAACCCTAACCCTAACCCTGTCCCTAACCCTAACCCTATCCCTAACCCTAACCCTAACCTGCGTGTGAAAATGAATATGTGTTTAGGGTTAGGGTTATGGTTAGGAATAGGGTTAGGGTTAGGATCGACCACTCACGACTAGCTAGCGCGGACACGCGACTGCGCGTTCGGGTCCGCGCTGCTTTAGTAGTACCAGCTCTGATTGGCAGTATGCAAATGAGTTCATAACTCGGATCCAGAACTCTCGTAGGAAAAAAGTTTTCGCCTCCGGCCCGCCAAATTCAAGTCGTATTCTCATTGACATTGTTCTGTTACTGAGTTACTTTGTTTTTCAATATATCTTTCACTTTCCCATCTCACCTCAAAGTAAATATCACCTTCCACACGTCATAAAAACAAAAGTGACAAAATAAAAATAAAACATTACTGAAATTAACGAACAAATTTGACACTTCTGCTGCTAAAGCCGAAAGAAGGTGTTTTTTACGAAAATACCATTTTAATTTTATGCTGTAAGACTGATAAATATTTAATTTGCGTTGGTTGGATATGTTCTTTCAGCATCCAGAATTAGAAAATTTAGTTTTGCTTTGTTATACCTCCCAAGATTAAACAGCAGAAAAATAAAAACAGAAATAATGAAGTAAATTTTTTTGGTTTCAAAAACCTCCACTTTTTTCTATCGTTTTTGTTTATTTAATCGTTTATAGCTATTATTTCAGTTGTGTGTCGCTGCATTGACATGTATTTTTAAAATGTTGTTTTATTATTATTAGAGCTTAATTGAGATTAAGAAGATTGAGATAGTAATTATTATTTTATTTTAATTTAATTTGAGTGATTAGCGATTTTGAATGCCTAGACTTAGTGACCATGGTGAGCTGTCAACTACTTCAGTAAACATTAAGACAATATGACAATAAGCAACTGTGACTTTAATTAATCAACGATATATTTGCATCAGCGCTTGTACTCTTTCACACAGCATCTAACTGTTTCTCTTGCTTTTTGACATGTAATATAACTTTTTTTAACACATTTTTCTTTTCTTTTTCGCATTATGCATACCTACGATTCGTGAGACGGGTGTAATGGTAAAAATGACAATGCTTCGGTATTAGTACATGAAGTCAGTCATGAGCGTCTGTTTGACTGTCCAGCTCTGTCGAGCAGACGAAAGACAATGTAACACACTAACTCATGACGTCATACACTCTTGCCGAAAGATTGCCAGTAAAAATCTACCCGAAAGGAGCTCGCAATAGGGGTCAAATATGTAAAAAGTGAATTAAAGTGCGGCCATGGCTGTGTGGTTAAGAAGCACGCTTTGCAGCCATGGAGTTTCGAGTTTTCTCTCGATGCGTGGCACGTTGGGCAAGTGTCTTCTATGATAATAAATGCGAAAGCGAATGTTAGGGTGTCAGTTTATCACATTTTTTCAACTTTACTCCTCCGAACCCATCTTTCACTATCCAATAACTCTTCTACTATTCTTCATTCTTGGTTTTTTTCTTAATCCTAACATTTTGAAAAAAATATTTCTCTAGATGTTATAACTATTTCTAAAAGTAATTTCCAAAATAAACATTTTGAAAAAAATCTTTCTCTAAATATTATAACTGTATCAAGTAATTTAACCATAACACATGTTTCATAAAGTTTGGAACTGAAATACATATTGAACTCACTCTCTCATACAATATTATCTCTACCATAAAAATGTTGGAAACTTAGTATTTTTTTAGATATTAATAAAATGTGTCTTACCTATTTTCATGCTGTCGGAGCTATGGAAACTTAGCGCATTCCGACTGCATGAAACTAGATTCGACTGATTTTATTATTACCTTAAAAAATACTAAATTTCAAACATCTTTATGGTCAGATACGTTTAGAGTAATTCCAAACCATAAAAATCGCACTTTAAAATAGTGTTCAGCGACAGTGGTATAATTTTCCTTCAAACTACAAACAGGAATTTAGATACGTACCAGCTACTACAAATAATTGTTTGTAGGAAAAGTAAGGCCCTACATTACATACACATGATTAAAAAGCTCGCTTTGCAATCCCGTAATTTCGAATTGAATCCTACTGCGCGGTATCTTTATTACTGTGACTGTTTTTCCTATGACTTTATTACCGGTCACCGAAAATTAGTATTCATTTCATCATTTTTCACAACTACCAAGAAATTTGCTAACGATTTAATTATAATTATTGTATGTATGCCCTGAGTTAGTCTATATTACTCCGTGGGAAGCATAGGGCTGGTTTCTCAGTTGCTCTGGCGTATATATTCCTCCATGGACGGGACACACTCATGTGTGTGAGTGTGTGTGCGCGCGCGCGTGTGAGTGTGTGTGCGCGCGCGCGTGTGTGTGTGATATTGTTTTTGTAATTGGACTGCAGATGGAGAACTGCCTTGAGGTGTTTAGTCGGGGGTGGGTCTCCAAAGTGGTCGATATCGACCCCTGGGGTTCGATGGGACTATTCAAGGGGTCGATAAATGCCTGGAAACTGCACATTTACCTAATTCTTCTTCTTCTTCTTCTTCTTATTATTATTATTATTATTATTATTATTATCATTATTTATTTATTTATTTATTTATTTTCTTGCATATGCCTGGGGGTGGGGGCGATGATGGTGGGGGTCAAGGATTCCATGAAAGGGTCGATGGTCTAAAAAGTTTGGGGTCCCCTGGTTTAGTCGAACAAATCGACCCAAGTACTTATTTTTAAGTCTGGTACTTTCTCGATTGGCTCATTTGCCGAACCGCTAAGTTACAGGAATGTAACCAAACCAATACAAGTTGTCAAGTGGTTGTGGGACACATACACACACATGTTCGTATGCGTGTATGTATACACACACACACTTAAGACTTCAACATAGTTTCCGTCTACCAAATTTATTCACAAAGCATTGGTCGGCCCGGGGGTTTAGTAGACACTTGTCAGAGATGTCTTGCAGCGAGTCTGAACGCGAAATATGTGCAAAGCTAGCATCTTACCTTACAACCACACCTGCACTTTCCTTTTAAACAAAGCAGACGACGACCATGATTCTAATAAACCAGTAATACCATGAAATGGAACGTGGCCTTGTTTCATTAACTTACTTTTTATTCACCAAAACTGGTTTTCTTAGCAGGTCCTCACCCACCTCCAACTTCCTTTTGTTATTAATAGGTGACATTGAAAGAGTGAGAAATATAAATGGGTGAGAGAGGTGTATTTAAAAAAGGAAGAATCTTGCTTTTGTTGATAATTATTATTGTTTAAATAGAACGAATGCTGTATATGTACGCGCGCACACAAACACACACAAACTCTCTCTCTCACACACACACACACACACACACACACACACACACAACGTAGATATACTGTTGAAAGCTTGGATCTGCAGACTTCGGCTCGAGAAAGCATCTCGTGTAGATGTACAATGTAATAAATAAATAGATAAATAAATGAATAAATAAATAAATATGTATGTATAGGCGCCGGAGTGGTTATAGGCGCAGGAGTGGCTGTGTGGTAAGTAGCTTGCTTATCAATCACATGGTTCCGGGTTCAGTCCCACTGCGTGACACCTTGGGCAAGTGTCTTCTACTATAGCCTCGGGCCGACAAAAGCCTTGTGAGTGGATTTAGTTGACGGAAACTGAAAGAAGCCCGTCGTATATATGTATATATATATGTGTGTGTGTTTGTCCCCCTAGCATTGCTTGACAACCGATGCTGGTTTGTTTACGTCCTCGTAACTTAGCGGTTCGGCAAAAAGAGACCGATAGAATAAGTACTAGGCTTCCAAAGAATAAGTCCCGGGGTCGATTTGCTCGACTAAAGGCGGTGTTCCAGCATGGCCGCAGTCAAATGACTGAAACAAGTAAAAGAGCAAAGAGAGTATGTATCAACAGCAGACGAAAAGTGTTCAGTGGCGGTGATGAAATTGCTAAAAACGTATTTCTGCTTCTTTGCGCATCATCAGTAGCAAGTATCAACAAGGTACTGCATGCTAAAACAAATTTAATCTCTTCTGATGTAGAAAAACAGTGATTAACAAATCAATGGTGTCGCAATTTGCCGGCAGGTTGGATAATTTTCGATATTAGCGACGGAAGTAGTATGAGTTCAAAAGTATAATAGACGAATGCCGCAGTTTCCAGGTTTTCAACCAGGTTAATACAGAATGCCATTCTGAAATAATACTGCTTTCGACGTTAATAACGAATATTGTGTGAACGTGCGCGCGCGTGTGCGTTCATGAGTCTATACGTGCGCACGTTTTTGATGATCATTGTGATGAAAGGGTAGTTTCACTAGCGCAACTGGGCGAAGGGGTGGTCCTCCCCGGGCGGCACTTTTGAAGGGCCGGCATTTTCATCCTGCTGTAGGCAATATGTGGGGTCAGGGAAGGGTCGCCTCGAGCAGCACACACTCTAGCTACGCTAGTGGGTAGTTTGATACAGTTTTGCAGTCTTCAACTCTTTCAGGGTTTTCTTAACGAACACAGTATTCAATACAATCTACTTATATTTGCTTTATCGGCGATAAAACTATTAAAAGCGTAATAAAGATAGCGTAAAAGAATAAAACAAAAATACAGCTTTTATTTATTTATTTACTTTATTGCAAGAATTCCCATTAAAACACATCTGTCAAACTGTTAGCAAAAGTCTTTTGATTAACTGATAACGATCCCTGAATTTGAGGAGGAGACTAACGTTTAACTTCGCAAATATATAAGATGAATATATAAGATGTTGATATCAAAGAGAACTCATTTCTCTTTCTCTGGTTGTTTGCCTGTGTTTATAGTTACTGAACTTCTGACTCATTAATTTACATCCCGCTACAGGTGACATATCCTTAGGTACGACACACGTAACCATACTTGCTTAGTTTTTATTCCAAATTAGGTAAACTTTCAAGATGAAAGCAATGTAACAAAAAAAACAGCTGAGGGAAATTTATTAACACGTTATAATAAATATATGTTAACACATCTCAGTTAAAAAAAAAAGTTGATGTTTTAGTCATCTGTTAGTGTTGACAACATTTATGTAACGTTAGTTGTTTTGGTTGTTTCATATTACCTCATAGTAGATTGTACAGTTCACTGTCAGAAACCTCTAACTGTTCTGTACATATTATAGTAATTTGTTGATTGTTAATAAAACAGTAAAATAAATATACGACATGCATTTGAAAATAAATAGTGACAGCTATAAGATAATTGAATGCAGCACAATATTGCTTTCATCAGCTCATTTGGGAGGATTTTTTTTCAGCACCTTGTAAACATACATATTGTTGTTATTTGAGTTTCGTTTGTTGGTTTTGTAACATATTTTTTTTCCTTAACTCATTTTCGTTTAAAATACTGTTTTGCTATCATTTTTTGCTGTCATTTAGTACAGGATGCCAAATATGTTCTGATTGCAAACATATTCAACAATGTTACGCCTACCTTGAATATCAGGGCACGTCTACAGATGTGTCCCACGTTTGACTTTGGTTCCTTATAACTTTCTATAACTTGTTGTTATAACTTTCTATAAAATGGATATCTTAAAATATTTTCTGCGTGGCTGTATAGTAAGAAGCTTGCTTCCCATCCACAGATTCAGTCCCACTGCATGGCACCTTGGGCAACTGTCTTCTACTATTGCCTCAGGCCGACCGTAAGCTTTGTGAATGGATTTGGTAGATGGAAACAGAAAGAAGCTCGTCATATATGTATATGTTTATGTGTGTGTCTGTGTTTGCCCCACCCCCTCCATCGCTTAACAACCAATTACGGTGTGTTTATGTCCCCAAAACTTAGTGATTCGGCAAAAGATACTGATAGAATAAGCACTAGACTTACAATGAATAAGTCCTGGGGTTGATTTCTTCGGTTAAAGGCAGTGCTCCAGCATGGCCGCAGTCAAATGACTGAAACAAGTACGTAAAAAAAGAATAAATCTGTTTTAGATTAGATAGCTTACAACTGTTGGAATTTGATAGGAAGAGAAGTGGTGGCAATAATTCACCCACCTCATCAAAGAATATGAGGAAACAAAAGTTGAGGTTTAGAAATAATACATTTCTAAATCTCTCAGAGAGATTTATGCAGTAGTGATACGATGAAGTAGTTGTATGCTGTCAACTTAATGTGACAGTCCCCTGAATGGAATAATACTACTGTTGGTTAGACCTAGGAAGCTGCACCGCTTCCTAGGTCTAACATAAGGACACAGGAAATGTATCAAGGCCAATAGGAAGCAGTGCAGCTTCCTAGGTCTAACCAACAATAGTATTATTCTCTTCAGGGGACTGTCATATTAAGTTGACAGCATACAACTACTTCAAAAGTTGAGATGTTTGAATTGTCCAATGCCATCCCCATTTTTTTTTTCCTTTCTTTTTCACATCAAATTCTAGCATAATCATAATCTACAACAACTGAAATGTATTTACTCTTTTGCTGTTTCAGTCATTAGACTGTGGCCATGCTGGAGCACCGACCTGAATTTTTAGTCGAATGAATTGACCCCAGAACTTATATATTTTTAAGCCTGGTAATTATTCTATCAGTTTCTTTTGCCGAACCACTAAGTTACAGGGACATGAACACACCAACACCGGTTGTCAAGCAGTGGTGGGGACAAACACAGAACAAAAACACACACAGAGATATATATATATACATATAATGACAGGCTTCTTTCAGTTTCTGTCGACCAAATCCACTCACAAGGCTTTGGTTGACCTGAAAATTTCTGACAGAAGTATGCATGCTGTGTAAAGTGTTTTAAAAGAGGCCTAGTGTATCTGGCATTGTGGTCATGTACATTGGCTGTGGGTAAACAAGATGACAAAGTGTAAGTGACATGCTAGTACATTGAAATAGATAGACAAACTTTCTCTGTGTATATTGTGACTAACTTGGGATCTTACGGAGGTAAGTTGTGTGTGGAAACAAGGGCACAGATAGCATGATGAGACATCTGATGTGGATTAATTCATGCAAAGAAGCTAAGCAAGCACAAATCTGATAAAACAAAGCAGTTAAGGCACAATATTGAGTGCATGTATGTAACTGAGTGCAGATATGCAGGCATGTGTGTATGAACATTGAATAGTACAGCAAAAGTTAACTGATCTGTGAAACATTGCAAACATTTATGAGCAAACATGTAGCAAAAAATCATGCAATTGAATGAAGTGTTCAAACACGTGTGCATGAAAAATTGAGCAAGCAGCCACAGGGACAAATAAATTATAAAAAATATGGAACATATATATATATATATTCTTCCTCACTAAGGTGCAATAGTAGGAGAAAGGGAAACTGAAGAATGAAGTAACTTCTAAGAAGGGAGTGTGAAAGGTATGATTGTGCTAGATGAGGCAAAGCAAAAAATTGAAAAGAGGCATGAAGGAAGGAAGGAACAGAAAGAAAAGGATGATACAATGAAGGGAAGATAGAAAGAGGGTCAATTGATAGGAGAGCGTAAAAGAGGAAATAATGGCAGGAGGAAAGTCTCATGTGTGCACTAGCACACATGCACTATGTGTGTGTGTGCATGTATGTATGTATATATTGTCATAGAGGATCATGATGTAACAATAAAATTTGAAGATCCCCCACCCACTTCAATTCTGATGTCTTTTGGAAAAAAATCCTACATACACATGCACTTGTCAATGCTGAAATATTGAAAGTAAATGGAAATATCTCAGGCTGGAAATAAACTGGACTGTAGCAAATATTTATATATTTATGTATTAAGTGTGTTTAAATTTAAGGATCCAGTCAACCTGTACAATTATGGAAAGAGGACTGGTGCAGAAGCCACAAAAAATACTTAGTGAAGACAAATGTGCTTCAGAACATGGTATTCTGGCAATTTAATTACAGACAAATTGTTTGTTGATTCTACCATGCATGCTACATTCCAGTATCTGGCCATTAAATTAATTGGTCTATTTATTCAAATTTCTTATTTTGCAGTAATATCTCTTTTATCTTTATATGGTGCAGTGATGCTTTGTCACTAAAGATGGAAGAGGAATACTAGAAGCTGTATAAGGTGGGGGTAGCTTTGGTGCATTTGTACTGACAAGTAATACCAACAGGGAATAATGTAATGCAGAGCTCACTCCCCACCACCCATATTATAAACATGCTGCAATCTCAGTCAGCCCATGACTACATGAACCAAACATCTAATAATTTTACCTGCCCCTTGATTAACTTTTCATATTATGGTTTTCTTTGTATAATTGTTTTGTGCATGTTTTAAATTAGTATTATACACAGTATTTTGTTTTCCTGTGGCATTTATATCTGTGTGTGTCTTGAGTATAAATCTGTGTATATATTTCTCAACAAGCATTAAATGTAATTATCAAGTATTTGAACATGTGTGCACATTTTATATTATAAACACATACACATGTATATGTATGTGTGTGTGTGTGTTTGATTCTTATATGCATGCATTTTTTAAGTGTGTGTAAGTATACATGTTTAAAGAACAACATATTTTGTAAATGTATGTTTGTGCAATGCTTTTATGTCTCTAATTAAATCTGAGAGTTTTGGGATTGAAGCATATAACAGAGCAGTGATGAGGGGGAGAGGATTCCTTTCTTCTCTTCCCTAACATCAATGTTGATCGCTATAAATTAGAAGTCACTGAGATAAAAATGTACTTTTATCTTTTGCTCTGACTTATTATACCACCCCTTCACCACCATTCCTACATAAGACAAGAAACAAAATAAAAACAAAACAAAAAAGAAGCAACTCATAAAAGAATGAGATTTACTGATTGTGAATTTGTGTCTTTTAGACAAAATGGCAGGTCACCTGAATCTGGTGCTTCATGTTAGCTAACAACTATGGAATTTATGAACAAACAGTTAATGTCTTTGCAAGAAATAAAATAAGGGCAGAAATCCTTACTAAGGAAATGTTTTCTTTTGTTTCCCTGGTAAGGATCATAAAATACACAAGATTTCAATTAAGGTAAAGAGTATGGCAAACACTTTTTACTGAGAGTAAGCTTCAAACTAGACTTCAAAATCTGGTTTCTATTCCTGATGGGGACTATTAAACCTAACTCTCTCTCTCTCTCTCTCTCTCTCTCTCTCTCTCTCTCTCTCTCTCTCTCTCTCTCTCTCTCTCTCTCTCTCTCTCTCTCTCTCTCTCTCTCTCATACACACATATCATTCCTCCTCACCTACACATCCCACGCCTGGTAAACCATATGCTAATATGAGAAGAAATCAATAAAGATATTTTATAACCCAAGACTTTCTCAAGAAATCATTATTTTAAGAATAGTTTATTGTATTTTGTATTTAGCATCAGTTGTTTTCTCACCAACATCTGTTAAATTCAAAGTGCATTCCAGAAGTCTTGAGACTTTTGAAGCAGAAACATTTATTAATTTCAAAGGAGTACAAAACTCTAATCTCTTTCAACATAGGACCCTCTGACTTTGATGCACTTGTTGTGCTCCAGTCCCTTTGTGAAGGCCCCATCAAGTCCCCAAAAATGGTGTTCAATACAGTTGTCATCAGGCTTCTTCATCTTCATCTTCAGCTTGGGGAACAATAAATTCACAGGGAGTAAGGTGTGGTCTATAGAGAGGGTGAGGGACAGTTTTGATGCCTGTCACTGTGAAGGAGTTAGTTACCTGGATGGAATTGTGAACTGGTTCATTGACCTGATGCAAGTGCCATCAACCTGAGTGAAAGAGCTCAGGCCTTTTGTGAGGAAATGTCTTCTGAACTCCCTCAAACCCCACACAAAGTACTCTTTGTTGACTGTCTGGCCAGAGGGAACCCAGTTGATGTAGATGATATTCTTGCTGTTGAAAAAGGGAATCTTCATAAGCTTCCTACTCGACTTACTTTGTCTGGCCTCTCGTGCCAGCAAAAAACCAGACGCCCAGCTCATACAAGTTAATTCATAATCATTCTGGAGCATTTCATAAATTTTGCTGCATAGTAGCTTCCAAATTGTTTTCACATCCTGACTGCATTTTGAAAATAAGTCAGCTGTGATGAGCAGAATTTAGTAGGATATAATCAAAGTGCTGTTACAGTCATCTCCTTTAATCTGGAATGACAAAATTTGGCCAGTTAGCTTATTGGATGTATAGTAATGAAATACTAAAATTACAATAATCCAGGACAGTTATGCCTCTCTTAAAAAGTCTCAAAACTTCTGGAATGCACTGTGTATTTCAAATATGTTTAAACTAATTTTACACACACATACACACACACACACACACACACACACACACACACACACAAAGTTTGTTTCTTTTATTGGACTGCAGCCAAGTTAGAACACTACTTACAGTCAATCATATCAACTCAAGTATTTAAAGTCTGATACTTATTTTATTGATTCCCTTTGTCAAGCCAAGGAATTATGGGATTTAAACAAAGACCACTGAGTTTTGAGCAGTGTCAATGTAACACACACACACACACACACACATGGGTGTATGCGTTTGTAAACCTACATAATAGAAATACAAATATGGAAAATTTAACTATTCCTCTGTGGATTGAAACAATGAGGAACTGCTTTAATTGAATTTAGGACCTTATTGAGTTCTCCTCAGAGGTGTCTACATCATTTGACCCAACTCCAGAAAAATAATCAGCAAATAACCAGTTTCACTTGCACAGCTTTGGCCAGTTTGAAGCTATTTAGAAGACACTTGCCTAAGATACCACACAATAGGACCAAACCCCAAATCCACATGGTTCCAAACTGAAATGCCTAACACGCAAACATGTCTGCATCTTTTATTGTATGTGGGTTCAAATGCTGCCAAGGTTGATTTTACTTTTCATCCTTTCAGGTTTGATAAAATAAGAAACAGTTTATAATTATGGTTGCTGTAATTGACTGTCCCCTCCCCAAACAACATCAGGCCTTGTGTCTATAGTAGAAAGGATTATCATTATTGTAGACAGATCTATATGGGCTTAGGTAGTACAATTTTGGTTCATCTAAGCAAAATATTTAAATGCTGAGAGTGCTCAACAACTCAACAGATAGTTGGTGCTATGATTTTGTCTATGTGAATTAAAGAAGCAGGGATAATGGATTTTACCTGCATTAGCCCTTTAGCATTTAATCCAGCTATATTTGGCCCAAATATTATACCTGTTTTATGTTAAACCTAACCAAACTCCAACCTCTCACACCTGCCTTGCAATGCCTTTCTAAAAATACACAAACACACCATTGAAATTATGAAGCTACAAAATGATGTGTGATTAATTCAAAACAATGTGAATAAATAAGCATCACATTTGACAAAGAAATCTGAATGCTAAAGGGCTAGACAAAGAAATTTGGAATATTTATCTTATATATAATTGCTTGATCTGTTTTGCTATTACTGTTTTTCTCTTCACTCTTTCCACTTGTATCTTATCTGTATTCCTTTTAAGAAATTTCTCTCTGTCTCTCTTTCTGTCTACCACACTTTCTGTCTACCACACTCTCTTTTTGCTGTACATATGTTTCTCTTCTCTCTCATAAACCTCTCTTCTCTATTGATAAAGTAGTTACCTCCACATCTTTACCTTAAAGGTTTTTACAAGACTAACTGCAGAAAACAACTATGTATGTGTCTATGAAAGGGAGTATGTTTAAACTGTATGTAAATGTTGGTAATTTCAGATACACGACTCTTTCTATCTCTCACCGAACTCTGTCTTCTAATCAACACATCTTCTTGGCTATTTGACAAACAACAAAGTGTACAGAGGGAAAGTAAGCAAATATTGTTTCTTAAAGTAATTCTGTACAGAGAGGATTATAGTCAGTAGAAGTGTATATTCAGTACCATCATTATCATTTTAACGTCCACTTTTTGATGTTTTCATGGGTTGGACAGAAGTCATTGAGGTGGGTTTCCTACAGCCTGATGCACTTCCTGTTGTCAACCTTCTCCCATTTTCATGTAAAGTAAAATTCATGACCAGGCATGTTTCTGCAGAAGATTGGAAATGGATACTACTTCCATGATGGTGACATTCATTTAAAACTATCGCATGAAGTTAAGACAAGGAGACAGTAATACATATATATATGTGTGTGTGTGTATATATTCATGCAATGGGTTCCTATCAGTTTCTTATTTCTTTATTGCCCACAAGGGGCTAAACATAGAGGGGACAAACAAGGACAGACAAAGGGATTAAGTCGATTACATCGACCCCAATGCATAACTGGTACTTAATTTATCGACCCCAAAAGGATGAAAAGCAAAGTCGACCTCGGCAGAATTTGAACTCAGAACATAACAGCAAACAAAATACTGCTAAGCATTTCGCCCGGCGTGCTAATGATTCTGCCAGCTCGCCGCCTTCCTATCAGTTTCTGTCAACCAAATCCACTCACAAGGTTTTGGTCAGCCCAGGGCTATAGCAGAAGATACTTGCCCAAGTTACTATGCAGTGGGATTGGACCCAAAACTATATGGTTGAGAAGCAAACTTCTTACCACACAACCACACTGGTGCCTGTTTATATTTTGAAGAAAAATTGGTGTAGAATTTCATTGACCATTAAAGTATCAAAATATCATTAAGGAATAAAATCCATCTAGAAAATGTCCCAAATGGAATCCCCTGATGCCAACATTTCATGACTGATATATTTTGAGTCTGTGATCTCCTGCTGGTGTACTTAAGCAGTTTTTCCTATTCTCACACAACTTGCACAAATATTTGTACTTTTTTAAATAATCTTATGTTTATAATTGATAAAAAAAACCCTCCAAAAACAAACAAACCAAATGGAGACTATACATACATACAATCATATGGACATTTATATACAACCGTGCATACCACAGTCTTGCATACCTTAGACACAAGCAGACAACTTTGCACACACATGCACACAGGTATATGCACATTAATTTACGTGTGTGTGTGTGTGTAAAAGGACAAATAAGTATGCATAGCCATACACACACACTGACAAAAGAAATACAGCAGTACACCGATACACTGTTATACATCTGTTTAATATTCATGAAAGAATGTCGTTTATATCTGAAGAAGAAATAGTTTTTGCCAAAAGTGAGAAAAATCAAGTATACCATCTGAATAAATAAAAGAGAAAACACTTGACAAGAAAAGTACTTAACAAATAGGAAACAAGTAGGAAAGTTTGTTGGAAAAACAAAAGTTAGAATTAGTTTAGGATAGCCAGAGGGTGAGGCAAGGAACACAGCAAATATGGTGAGACAGCAGTGTTGTGTTCACACAATTCTTATAGTCATTAATCACTGTTATTTGCTTTGCTGTAAAATGGTAAAACAGCTTATGAACTGCCTGAATAATAAGCATAAGTTATCTTTCCACTACTGTTATTGTTGTTTAGTGAGTTATTTCCTCATGACTGAAGAAAACTGAAAAAAAAAAAGCTGTACAAGAATAATTATACTTGGCAATAAGAGCAACTTTATTAACTCCTTTATCAACCCTTATAGTAGGTGCATGTTCAGTGCTATTGGTGATAGTAGTCCCTTCACTTGAGTTAAAAATGGGTTTTGGAATTTACCTCTGGTTGGTAGTAGTTAAGCCAGAAAAGAAGCTGTAAATTACACATTAAATTTTTGGCGTCAAGTTAAAAAATGTTATCATTTTCTCCAACAAAGTTCTCTTTTATCTCAAATATCCCTGGGTTATTTGCTAAATTTTACTTCCAATTTATAATCTTAAATATTCATTATGCAGCTGTTACACTAGTTTTTGTTTCAAAATATCCCTAAGCTATGTTTAAATACCAAACACATCCTTAGTTGTTAACCTTTAACTTCCTGTATGACACAGTACTGTATGGGACTGCATTGGACAGCCAGCCCTGAAACATGCAATATCACAAATTCATACTAACCTTGTTTACATATCATGTGGAATATCCCAGAAACAGCAGTAAGACATCCAATAATTAATTAATTGAGTGATTAACTAACTAATTAATTAATTACTTCAAATTTACCTCACACTAATTAAATATTCTAAATGACTTGAGACACTTGTCCTGCCTTGGTTTCATTGTCCTTTTTCTTCCAATACATACATACATACATACATACATATATATATATATATATATATATATATATATATATATAAGTACATGCATGGCTGTGTGGTAAGAAGCCTGCTTCCTAATCACATGGTTCCTGGTTCAGTCACTGCATGGCACTGACCAAAACTTGTTGTATATATATATATATATATATATACACACACACCCCACACACACACACGTATGTATATATCTATGTGCATGTGTCTTTGTGTCTATGTTTGTCCTCCCAACTGCCTAATAACCAGTGTTGGTGTATTTACATCCCTGTAACTTAGCAGTTCAGCAAAAAAGACTGATAAAATAAATACGATTTGTTCAACTAAAACCCTTCAAGGCATTGCTCTGGTAAGGCTGCAGTCAAATGACTGAAACAAGTAAAAGAATAAAAGAATATATATATGTATATATAAAAGAATATATACATATTTTATACTAGTAGCTCTTACGTTTTCAGTGGTCTAAGGACTTTGTAATGAGCAAATGCTTTTTTTTAAAAAAGAAAAGCCATATTTGTGCCTTTTATTGGTGGGCAAATCTCATCTGATTAATCTGCCATAATCTTTAGATCTTGATTCAACAATTTTGAGAGCTTCTGAAATATGTATAAAATATAGTTTAAACAATATCTAGTTATAGAGGTTAGGCATTCTGTAGCCCATTGCATCTCTTGTGTACAACCTTGTCATCATCATTGTAATTGTAATCATTATCATTGTAATCATTATCATCATCAATCTCATTGTTGTTTTAACCTCCTCTTTGTAGTGTATTTTGTGCAAGGTAACTTGACTCTTTCTCTCACCCCAAGAATACCTATGGGAGGAGTTGAACTCTGCACTGTGAGCAAACATTATCATCACATAGTTCTGTCAGTGCACCTAGAAGTGTGTATGTGCTTGTATGTATGTGTGTGTGTATGTATATGTATTTTTTTTCTGCCAAATTGACTGAATCAAGTAAAATATATAAATATTGAAAAAATTTAATGGGTTATGTTTAAAATGGCATCTCATCTAAGTCACAATGTGTCTTTAATTATGCCTGAAGAATGACGGTTCTAATTTATGTATTAAATCTTTCTGTAATTTCTATCAGAGACATACTCCATCTCCACTTACACAACATTATTGGCTGAGCTGCTGTCATTACAACTTCTACTCATGTGAATCCCTTAAGGATCTGGCTTTTCTTGTAAACCTTTACTCTCTTCTGTGCCTTTCATTTACCCAGATATTTTTGGTTAGATGGGAATCAGATTCCTCCATTGAATCAACTGATGTAGCGCCTGTCTACTGCTTGAACTTCCCCCACATGTCTCTTGGGTGTTAATTAGTAAGGTAAAGTAGAAACGTTTTACTGTGTTAATTAGATGTCTAGTCTGAGGGGAAGCAACATCCCTAAGAGGTTATTTCTTAACCTTGTCTCATCTCATTTGACGAAAGGTATTAGGATTCTTCTGTGGCTTACATATGGCTAAACACATTTTCATATTCCTTTTGACTCTCCATTTATCAACTTCTGTTGTTATATGAGAACTTTACTGTTAATATTATTTTAACTCTACAGTCTCTTGGATTAATAAATCATGAGATTTTCTCATTTTCATAGCATTAATAAGTGGATGTGTGACATATCTCTCTTTGGATAGGATAATCACAGATAACTTTCAAAAGCAATCTTGGTATCTATTTCTCTATATCCTTGCTTCTGCTAAGTGAACTGAGACAATGAAAAATTAAATATTTTTCCCAGAAACTTACCAAAACACTGGCTGTACATTTGGACATTTGATCTTCTAGATCTACTAGTTGATAGTCCCAAACCTTATGCGTTTAGTCACTTTTGTTTCTACTATGTCAGTTCTTCCCCGGGAAATACTTAACTATTTAAGATTAGCAGAGACTCCATCTAAGAATATCTGAAGAAGGAATTGTAATTCTGAAATATCATCGGACTATGGGTAACTAAATTACAACAGGTATATAGTCCATTTTTTTGTATTATAGTGCATTGTTGTACCATTCAAAATTTTTTATTCTTTACAAACAATACACAATGCTTCAAGCGAACTACAATACTTTCCTGTAATACAAAATTTATAAAGCTTCTATTAAAATAAGAGTATTGACTCCTCTCATTATGACATCTAAATTTACAGACTTCACTAAATGCTAGACCTTGTAATCTTTGTTAAACTTGTATGGTGACCACATGGTCAATGGATAATACAATTGTGATTGCATCTCAATGGCTAAGTCCCTACTTCAAGCCCTTTCCCCAAAAGTATCAAACTACTTCAATTCAGAACAGTTGTTGATATTCAACAAGGGGTGATGGGGCTGTAAATCACACAAACTTTCTAAAGCTCAATTCTTTCTCCTAAGAACCAAAACTTTCTGGAACTCATCTCTTCTAAATTTCCTATAGCATTAATTTGCAGGTATCTGCATCAATCTCATCAGTCTTGAAGGGGTTTTAATGGCTTGTAATGAAGGAATATTTTGGCTGGTTGACAGAAGTTCCAAATACAAAATATTTATCATTAATAAAAATAATGTTGTTACAAACAGCATGAAAAAATATTTACATCATGTGAGTCAGTTTGTGTGTGTTCATGAGAGATATGTGTGTCAGCAAAGACAGTGGACTCAAGTAGTTGTTGCATGTTGTAGATGAGTGAGTGCCTAAGTTCCTGCAGTAAGTTGGTTTTAGCTATGTCACAACCACTGGTCAGTTACAAGGCAAACCATCTCTATATATAGCAAAAGTCTATAAAAAAAAGGCACCAAAGACAGAATCGTCAATGATAATCCTATATGTTCTTTATCACAATTGGGTTCTGAGTCAAGCATCTGTTGCTTCTATTTTGACTGGTCAACTATCTACTGATAAAAAGATAAAATTTCTTGATTTGTCTACCAGAGATCTGAATGGATACTTTGCTGATGTCAACAATCCTTCATAGCATCCTGCTTGTTGTTTATTATTACTTTCACATCTGAACATAGTGTTTTTTGGATTCTATTCTGAAATAGTGAATTAGTGTTTGGGGCTCTATCAACATTCCTGCTACAGGCTATTAACATAGCTTCTCTTCCTTATATTAAATAATTAGAAATAAATAAATGATCTATAATAATAAGTGAAATCATATAGTCCTTGAGATAGGCATGAATCTAATTTTCTCTGCTTTTGCAAATGTGCTTGTGTAAGAAATACCTTCTTCACAGAGAAATATGTGTATATTTTTAAAAGTATTTTGTGAACAACATGTGAACAAACCAAAAAATGTAGGTTAGAGATTTGTGAGTTGAGATTAAATCACATCATATTTAAGTTTTTCATTTTAATTAATTACTTCCTTTTTCTACAACTGAGAATTTATAAAAGAAGTAAAATGATACAGCTAATTTCTCTGAGACTGTCACTTGAAAAATCTCTTGGAATTTCTCATCATTTGACTGGCACTGGGCCAACATATTCCATGGTATCATCTGCTGAAGAAGAATTTAGCAAAATATCAGATATAAAGTGACAAGCCCCTGATTAGTGTAGCAAGTGTAAAACAACTGATCACATGGTTAGGGGCTGTAAAGAGAGGAGTTAATATATTCAGAGTTATTTGAATTAAAGCTCTAATTTCAAACTTCACTGGAGTCAAACATTGCATTTCATCCTTCCGGTGGGAGTCAAAAAATTAAGGACTAGGATGAAGGATGATGTCTCACACTTTCTCTGTAAATTTCTGAAATTATACCAGTCACCATCATTAATGTTCATTTTTCCATGCTTGAATGGGTCAAGTGAAATTTGTTGAGGCAGATTTTCTGTGGCTGGATGATGCTCTTCCTGTCACCAACCCTCACCTGTTTCGCCATGGCCAGACAGCTTTTTCACAGAAGATTAGAAATGAACAACATCACTTGTATGATGATAATGTTCATTTACAAATATTATGTGATGTTAAGACAAGGGCGCATGCGCACGCACACACACACACACACACACACACGCACGCACGCACGCACGCATGCACGCACGCACACACACACACACACTCACACTCACTCACTCTTGCAACAAGCTTCTTTCAGTTTCTGTCTACCAAATCCATTCACAAGATGCCACACGGTGGGACTGAACCCAAGACCATACGGTTGGGAAGCATGCTTCCTAACCGCACAGCCACACCTGAACCAGTGTAATAAATAAACCTTTACTTTCAAATTATCATTGTTTGGGCATTCAGTTAATAAGACAAGCCTCTATATGGCCAGTCAATCTGCTAGAAATAACAGCCACATCCTCTTCAAATCATACATTGCCATCTCTAAAAAAGAAATAAAAGGACACATTGGATAACATCATCTTAAATATACTGCCTGAAAGAAAGATGGAATAGCTACATTTAGAATGCTTTTGATCATAGGCCTACTCATTGACATTCATAGCTTACCATGGGCTAAAAAACAAACTGACATTAATTTTATCAATCAAAGCTGTTGTAGTTGATGCTTATCTCCATCTGCCCCTCGCCACTTTTTTTTTTTTTTTTACATCCTTTAGAACTGTCAATAACAGCCATGTGACTCTGTTGAAGGATTGCTGCCAGCTGATAAGTGAAGAACTGGTAGAGGTTGGTGAGATGAAGTGGTGGTGGTAGCAAGAAAGGGTATGTGTGTGTGTGTGTGTGTGGAGTGCCTTCATTCCCTAGAAACATTTGTGATAGCTGTGGATTGCAAATAATGGGGACAAATGCGATAACTGAGCGATAGGATGTAAAAAATTAAGGATGGCAAACACAACTTGTACCTACAGGGGATGTCATTAAAGAGAGGGTGTGTTGCCAGTTTGTATAAGGCAAGAGACTAATATATGTGCTACTTGACTAACTACCTACAAAATCCCTTTGCAATTATTTTGCTGCCTATGTAGGATGCTGCCTTCCATTCTTCACATTGTTTGATCTAGTTCCATTAGCATTTTTAAAAAATTTCTTTTTCTTTTCTCCGGTTATCAGTAATTTAAATCCCTCATTAGCCACTAATAAGGGATCTGTTCCATTGCAATTTTTTAAAGAGAGCTGGTTGTCAAATCAACGATAATGAGGATAGAAAGGATGAAATATAAGGCTCAGAGAAGCCATATTTCAGGTAACCTGATGGACTGACCCCATCCTATAATTTGATGCGGTTACAGTAAAATGACTGCATCTGTGGTCAGTACCATTTGATTGGAAAAACATGTTTGCAAAAGCTTTTAGTGATATAATATTTAACCCTTTAGCATCTAAACTGGCCATATCCGGCCAAAATATTCTACCTGCTTTAGGTTCAAACAGGCCAGATCATGCCCCTCACACCTACCCTACAATGTCATTCTAAAAATAAAGTTATAACATCAAAATCTCAAAAATACAAGATAATCCAGGATTAATTTCAAGTAATGTAAATAAAAAAGTATTTCATTTGGCAGAATAATCTAAATGCTAAAGGGTTAAGATCTAAAATAACAAACTCAGAAATTATAATTTGATGAGGTAATTGGATCATATTTCAGAGCTTATTATATTCGAATATTGTAAGTCAGTGAGCTGGCAGAACTGTTAGTCGGTTGAATAAAATGCTTAGTGGCATTTCTTCTGGCTCCCCACATTCTGAATTCAAATTCCACTGAGGTCGACTTTGCCTTTCATCCTTTCAGGGTTGATAAAAGAAAGTACCAGTTAAGTACTGGAGTTGGTATAATTGACTAACCCCCTCCCCCTAAAATACTGGCCTTGTACCAAAATTTGAAATAGATATATTACAAGATTGTATCAACATTATCTAGTAGAAGTGTTGTTGATCAATAACCTAATTAACACTAATTCAAATAATTCATTAAAACATCAAAACAGTTTCTGGCTATACTGGTTAGAAGGGTTTATAAATATTGGTATAAAGCTTTCTGAATGATAAAGTATTATTTTTCTTTCTTTACATACCATCATCAATTTTTTTAATGTCTGTTTCTTCATATTAGATTTAATGAATTTGTGAGTGGATTTGGTAGGAACTGAAAGGAGCTCATCACTCATGCGCGTGTGTGTATATACATGCACACACATATATGTATGTATGTGTGCATCTGTGATAGTTGTAAATGTTCATAGCCATCATACAAATCATGTTCTTTTCCAGTCTTCCATGAAAAACAAGGCTGACCATAGTAAAATATTGTTTTGCTTGGAAACAGGTCAGGAGATGGCAACAGGCAATGCATCCTGCTGTAGAAAATTTACCTCAACAAATTCCATCTGATCCATGCAAGCATGGAAAAGTGGACATTAAAAGATGATGATCAAGATGGTGGACATTAAATGATGATGGTCACTGACAGTAAAAAATAAAATGAAAACAGTAAATACTCCTAAATTTTGCCTGAAAAGAAAGAATATTGAAGTTTACGGTTTGTTGGTTGTTGTTTAACCCTGGGTGAACTTTTGGTTGAGCAGGCCTATGATCATAGGTAGTGGCAGACTGGCCAGGTTGCCAGCCTGCTCGATGGCAAGTGGACCCCTGCGCCATTAGAATCCATATATGGGGGCCCATGTTAGTATCTAAGGGGCCCATCCCCTCAAGTTTGAGAATTTTTTATTCACTCCTGGAAGAATGCATTAATTATTTCAGCCTGGCTGTGTTTGTGGACAGTTGAAAAGAGTACTTTTAACAAAAAAAATAAATAAATAAATAAATGATAGCATTGTAGTTGTAGGTTTCTTAATTTTTGTGACAAGGCATATGCATACAGATAACATCCTGGGCTATTCATAACAATCTATACAGAAAAAAAACGACCTTCCAAATTTTTTTAAGACCTTTATTACATTGACTCAGAAACTTAAATAGTCTCTATCACAAACAACCATTAATCTTTCTTTCAACCAATATCCGACCTTTGAATATCCCATCTTTTTTTTTTAACATATATTCAGAATTACTGTATGTGATATGGTCATCCATTTTTAACCCTTTGCCCATCCAAAGTATTTTCATAAATTTGTCCTAAATTCCATGCTTGTTTTTAGATTTTAGTTAATTCTAAAGTCCTAATCTATTCTGGTGGTTCAAAAATAATTAGGAACGTGTATCATGTATGATGTGTGGATGTCAGAGAAATATGTTCTGTGTATCATTTGTGATACACAGGACAGGCAAAGAGTTAAGATAAAGGGTAGAATTTGAAGGAGATTTGGTTGAAATTGTGGTAGGCAGAATGAAGGCGGCAAGCTGGTAGAATTGTTAGCGTGCCGGGCGAAATTCTTAGTGGCATTTCATTTGTCTTTACGTTCTGAGTTCAAATTCCGCTGTTTTCAACTTTGCCTTTCATCCTTTCAGGGTCGATAAATTAAGTACCAGTTACACACTGGGGTCGATGTAATCGACTTAATACCTTTGTCAGTCCTTGTTTGTCCCCTCTATGTTTAGCCCCTTGTGGGCAATAAAGAAATAAGAATGACCATATGGAGGATCCTTTGGTTGTTCATTTGGTTATTCTGCCAACTATTTGTGTACTATATTAGTACTCAGTCAGAACGCTCAATCAGAGCTGGGCTGGTGCTACACAACAACAACAACAACAACCTATATCATCAATTTTAATTTCTACAATGAAATGTTATCACTTTGGTTCAACAAACATTTTATTTTTCATGGAGTTTTACTTATCTAATGTTTTCATACTATTTCATTACATTTACTTGATAACAACACATATGTTTTTACCATTTGTGCTAAATTTTTACCATATATTAGAGATACATTTTCATTCTAGAATTTTCCTCTTGGTAATATTCATTAGAATATTATGTGAGAATATTCATAAATCATCAGGAAAGTATGAGAGAATATTCATAATGCTACACAACATTTCCATAACTTATCTATTTCTGACTATAGAAAGTTGAATTGATTGTAGATTATTCACTTGTCCCACATTTTTTTTTCAGATTTTTGTTGTTCCACCTTTGGCCATTTAGTTTGTCCTTTGCACATTAACCCATTTACCATATTTTTCCTGAAATACATTACCTCTGTTTCAATTAATTTTGAAAAATAGTGAAGAATTTAATAATATAATTTAGTCATTATTAAGTTGGTATTTCGAACACAAATTAACATCAAACTTTGATAGAAGGTTTTTAATTTAGGTTACTTTAAAATAAGAAGTATCACTGAACCATGGTCAGTTTCAGGCAGGTTGATATCAAGAGTTAATCTTTTGTCCTACTTTTGGTCAAGTAGTCTGTGTTTTCTCTCATCTCACTATTTGGTTGGCTAGTCTGTTCTGTTCTCTATACACGAATCTCTCTCTTGTCTACCTTTTGGTCATCTAGTTTGTCCTACATAGACCAATCTTCTTATTGGACCCTGGTCAGTTAGTTTTTCTACCTACTCCCTCCACCACTCACTCTGAGTTATCATCTAGTGTCTTTATCAATCTAGAATTTTCTGTAAGTTTTGAGTTCTTCCTTCCATGACAATTGGTTGATTTGAAATTTTAAGGATAAACTTAAAAGAATGCTTTTGTAACTTAATCCCCAACATTTTAAAATAATCTTTTAAAAGATGAATATCTCTCTTAATATATAGATATTGAGAGAAAGATATGCCTATGTGATATGTACATATTAAGACAGATACAATATCTTGCTGTTCAACCCTACATAAGCCATGGTCAAATGTGTCCCATTTGCGACCAACCCATTTTTTAATTCAAACAGTAGTGTGTCTTGGACTACATAATCCATTATGCACTTTTTAAGTGATTTAGTTGCTATTTCTGGTTGGTTGAACCACCACATAGAGACCCCTTCATTGTCAGATGTACATGTAACAGAGTTATTATATACCTTTAATGATATATGATTGCGATATCCAACCACCAAGACAGATATTTACCTGTTTGATAGGTAAATGTTGAAACACAGATATACGTCTGTGTAATATGTGACAGTCATTTTATCTGTCTGAATGTTAAGATATCACTGTTTTGATGAGAAGCTTCTCTTTTTTTCAGTTACTGAAACATTGAAAGAGAAATACTTTAATTAATAGAGATTACAAGATGCCAAAGAAATGAGATATGTGATGTTAAACTAATTCAATTACAACATTCCCTGATGTTATCTATAGACTGAAAAGATAAGTCAATAAACATCAATTTCTTAAGTTTATTCTATTCTGTATTTTTATTGTGTTTGGTAAACAATAGAATTATTCATTACAGGGTTTCCAATAGGCCTTCTATTGGTTCATTATATCACTGGTGGTAAGAGCGGAAAGGGATTGTCTGTGTAACTAGTACAGAACAAATACCACACAGGGTGTGCTTATTCAAAGTTTTTCAATTTTGACAATTATCTCTGTCCCTATGTTATCCCATAACTTCTCACCAGGCTCACAGCCACTTCTCTTGTTTCCATTCCTCTCTCAGCTGAGAGGTCTTTGTCTTCCAAGCTACTTGGTGACACCAATGGTGCCATGCAAAAAGCACCCAGTACACTTTGTAACATGGTTGGCATTAGGAAGGGCATCTAGCCATAGAAACCATGTCAAAACAGACAAATGGAGCCTGGTGTGGCTCCTGGCCTCACCAGCTCCTATCAAACCATTCAACCCATGCCAACATGGAAAATGGATGTTAAATCAAGATGATGTTATATAATGGCGCTTCTTATAGTTCATTTCACCAAATTTCACTCGTAAGGTATTAATCAACATAAGTCTATGGCAGAAGACACTTCCCCAAGATGTAGGGTACTGTGATTGAACCTTAGAATCATTTGGTTACAATGCAAACTTCTTAATTATACAGCTATTCCTGAGCACTGAGTTAAATGGTTGTTCAGCTGTCATCACTCTTGTGTCAACTGAGCTTCTTCAATTTCTACTCGAGTCATTTCAAATTCCTTTCATGCCTCCACCCTCCTTTTGTGCACTATACCTTCCTTCTCCCCACCCTTTCACCCCACCCACCATCTTCACATGTAAATCCAAAAGAGAGCAGCGAGCAAAGATAAGCACTAGTTTAGTAGTCTGTGACATTCAGTGCAAAGTTTATATTTAAACAGCAGTATAGTCTGTTTATACTGTAAAAAAAAATTAAAAATTGGTTGTCAAAAAAAAAACCCACCCTTAATATAGCATGGTCTATTGACTCTGCAGCGAGATTTAGAGCAAAGTGGACTCCAGTGAGATTTGAACTCCTAATCATAAGATAATGCTCTGGATAATGTAAAGCCTTCCAGACTGTTCTCTGCTATTTTATTTTATCTTCTCTACTACCTCAATATATTCAAAAGAATTAGTAATGACAGGCCAATTACAAGTACATGTGGAACCATTATATTACAAAGAACATCATTTTAGCTGATTGACAACATTTCTGATATGATGTCTGCCACATATTTCCTTGACAGGAATTGGTAATTATAGAGAGGAAGAACACATTCCATAAAGGTTATCTGAAGTGAGAGGAAGCAGCAAATAATGGCAAACCAAGTGTAAACACATGCGGATACCTGGCTACAAAGAACAAATATCATTCTTGTCTTCAGAAATATACTTTGATAATATCTGTTACATACATATTTCCATTGGGGGAAAACTATCAGTCATTGCTAAGAATGAATCAACAAAGGAACCTCTACATGGTTACTTTACATGCTGGAAATATCAGCCAAATGTTACCCAAATTACAGCCTGCTGTTTTTAAAGATTAAAGAACATACTGGACAATAGTCTTGGATACACTGTCTGAATAAAAGATGGGATGGTTACAGCTAGAAAACCATAGATCACAGGAATGCTGGATTAAGATTGACCTGGGGCTTAGCAAGAACTAGCTGATACTTAACAAATGTGTCTGTTTGCTTTACATTCTTGTTTCTTTTCTAAGTAGAGGTTGGATGAGTAGTTATTGGTACAATATCGTTACAGCCGGATACTCTTCCTGTCACTAACTCTTTTCCTACTTTTACAATCCTTTATTTCAATACTTTGAGAGCACAGAGCTTTGGGGCATAGGAGTATAAACATGACAAAACCATTTTTTTCCACTGAATCCAACATGAGAAATAGAAATGACAAAGTGAGTTTTAAATATTTATGAAAAATTTTTTAAAGCTAAGCCAGCACTCGATCATATTAAAGTATTGCAGTCATGCTCCTCCAATCTTTCTCTTCAAGTATATTATCCAATATGTACGTTTTTGAAAGAAAAAATATGTGGGGTGTAATTTGAGATATATTTGGTTGCTATTTCTAGGAAGTAGAGTAACTATGTAAGAGCTTCTTCTTTTGCTTGAACTATCAATTTTCTATTTAAAAGTTAACACTGATAATGCCTATTGGATGTTTCACATTATTATCCTATTTTTTCTTATTCCCTCTCTAGATTGAATGTCAGCCAAAGCACTGAACTGTGATAATTTTCTTTCCAACTTAACTCCATTAATGTATTCCAAGAAACACCTGTTTTATTCTTGTTTTTCTTTTGTCTTTTTTTTTCTTTTTTAATCCCCAAACTTTGCCAAATTCTGCCAACTTCTAGCATTAACTGATTCCAAAGTAAATTAGGAAGGCAAGATTCTCTTTAAATATTTCCTGATAACAGAATGAAAGACGGAGCAACAAAAGATAAAATAAGATGTACTTTCAGTTAAAACTTGTTTGATCAAACTGGAAGATATTTTTTCTACTGTACTTAAATAAATAAAAATAACCTAATTACATAACAGCTGAGTTAATCCAGGATTAAACTTTTTTTTTTAATTCTTTGTTCTAATTAAGCATACAGTCTAGTGGTTAATGTGTTTGGCTCAGGATCAGCATATCATGAGTTTGGTTTCTGGATCAGGCAATGTGTTGTGTCCCTAAGCTAGACCTTTCATTTAATGTTGCTCCTGTTTACTCAGCTGTAAATAAGTTCCAACTAGTCGCTGGTGCAGCCCTTTCTCCATTCAGTTGTCATATTGTCAATGTTTTGCTGTAACACAGATGGATGAGCTGAGAGAGTGTCTGTTCGTCTGTTCACTACACAGGCCCCGAAAACAGCTGAAGTATAAGTACTAAGCCAAATTCATTTGTTAATGACTTGGCTGTATTATATTCTGATTAAAACATTCAAGAAGAGTTAATTTGTCAATCTAACAGAGAAAGGGATTTGTTGCTGCTTGACCTGCTAGAAGTAACTGCCAAACTAATGGCTGGAAATTTGGTGGGATAAAAGAAAATAACAGGGAAGACCTATTACGACATTGTTTGGGTAAATCATAACTGAACATAACTAGTTAAGGGCT
Source organism: Octopus bimaculoides (assembly GCF_001194135.2). Taxonomy (NCBI): domain Eukaryota; kingdom Metazoa; phylum Mollusca; class Cephalopoda; order Octopoda; family Octopodidae; genus Octopus; species Octopus bimaculoides. Next base: position 65,318,122 of record NC_068991.1, read on the forward strand.
TCCGTTCATGCATTTTAAAACAGAAAGTAACAAAACAAAGCAGGGATACCCCAATTTCTTTATGCATACAAATATCAGAATTTGTAAAACCATCCAACCTACACTAACCTGATAGAATTAAAAACTTAAACAAAAAATTTCAAAAAAATATCTTCCAATCAGGAATTATTTCCTTTTACTTTATTTTTTATCTTTTGTTTCAGTCATTGGACTATGGCCATGCTGGGGCACGTCCTTAAAGGGTTTAGTTGAACATATTGAGCCCAGTACTTATTTTGTAAGACTTACTCTATCAATCTTATTTTATCGGTCTCTTTTGCCTAAACTGCCAAGTTATAGGGACATAAACAAACCAACATTGATTATCAAGCATTTGATAGAGTACATACACATATGACAGACTTCCACACAATTTCTATGTACCAAATTCACTCACAAGGCATTGGTTAACCTGGAGCTATAGTAGAAGTCACTTGCTGAAGGTGTCACACAGTGGGACTGAACTTACAACCATGTGGTTGCAAAACAAGCTTCTTTACCACACAGCCATTTATAACTGAAGTTATAAATGCTTTGGGCATCTGATGGTTCTTCTCTATGGATTAAAAAAATGTGATGTTACAGGAAAAACATCTATTTTCTCTCTGGAGATTTTTTAAAAGGAAGAATCCTTGAGAGTAAGAAAAGAAATATCTGAAATAACATTTTGATATTATGAGGAATGAACAAACATAAATTATACATTTTTTTTTCCTAGATTTCTACATTAGATATTCCTCTATTCTTTAAAAGGTTGGATGATTCCAACCAGCAGTTGAGATGTCTGTGTACATATTTTCTCTCAGACAATCTCAGTTAGATGCTTTTGATAATGCCAGCTACTCAAGTGTGATGCAACTGAGAGTAGAAAACTTAATTAGCAGCTAACTAAGATAATACTGAGCGAGTTGTAAAGGAAACACCATTGCTTAATAAAAAGTATTTTAACTTTTGTTGTGGAGGCGCAATGGCCCAGTTGTTAGGGCAGCAGACTCGCAGTCCTAGGATCGTGGTTTCGATTCCCAGACTGGGCATTGTGAGTGTTTATTGAGCGAAAACACCTAAAGCTCCACGAGGCTCCGGCAGGAGGTGGTGGTGAACCCTGCTGTACTCTTTCACCACAACTTTCTCTCACTCTTTCTTCCTGTTTCTGTTGTACCTGTATTTCAAAAGGGCCAGCCTTGTCGCACTCTGTGTCACGCTGAATCTCCCTGAGAACTACGTTAAGGGTACACGTGTCTGTGGAGTGCTCAGCCACTTGCACGTTAATTTCACGAGCAGGCTGTTCCGTTGATCGGATCAACTGGAACACTCGTCGTCATAAGCGACGGAGTGCCAAAAAAAAAAAAAAAAAAAAAAAAAAAAAAAAAAAAACTTTTGCTACCTTTTAGTTCAGCCAATGTAATAATTGAGTTGAAAATTTGGAAGGTGATGTTTTTCAAGGATAAAAGCCTTGCAAGTAGATTTGGTTGATAGAAACAAAGAAGTCCATCGTATGCATGTATGTGTATGTGCATGCATGCGTTGTTTTGTGTTTTGTTTTGTAATGTGATTGTTGTAAATGAATGTTATTCATTTCCAATCATCATCATCATCATCATCATCATCATCATCGTTTAACGTCCGCTTTCCATGCTAGCATGGGTTGGACGATTTGACTGAGGACTGGTGCAACCGGATGGCAACACCAGGCTCCAATCTGATTTGGCAGAGTTTCTACAGCTGGATGCCCTTCCTAACGCCAACCACTCAGAGAGTGTAGTGGGTGCTTTTACGTGTCACCCGCACGAAAACGGCCACGCTCGAAATGGTGTCTTTTATGTGCCACCCACACAAGAGCCAGTCCAGGGGCACTGGCAACGATCTCGCTCGAAAACCCTACAAGGCCAGTCAGGCGGTACTGGCAACGGTCACGCTCAGGATGGTACATCTTATGTGCCACCCGCACAAGAGCCAGTCCACGGGCACTGGCAACGATCTCACTTGGCTTGCCGGGTCTTCTCACACACAGCACATTTCCAAAGGTCTCGGTCAGTAGTCATCGCCTCGGTGAGGCCCAATATTCGAAGGTCTTGCCTCACCACCTCAGCCCAGGTCTTCCTGGGCCTACCTCTTCCACGGGTTCCCTCAACTGTTAGGGAGTGGCACTTTTTCACGCAGCTATCCTCTTTCATTCTCACCACTGCAAAAATGTATCTAGCATTGGGAAATAGTATGTTGCTTAGAAACAGGTAATGTTTGGCAACAGGAAGGGCATCCAACTGTAGAAAATCTGTTTCAATAACATCCATTCCAAGCATGGAGAAGTGAGGATTAAAACAACAATAATCTTGAAATTGTCGTGAGTTATACAAATGTATTGTTATTTTGTGAGGTGCTGGAGGTAAAGTTGTCTCATGCTGGGTTCAAATCCTGTTTGAGCCAGCATTGTCAGTAATCCTTCAGGTTTTGTTTTAGTATGAGATTCAGCTCATCTTTAGAAGTTTAACCCTTCAGTTATCATATGTCAATTAAAATACACTGCCTTTGGGGATTCGCCAGAGGGGCAGACCCAATCCATATCATTACATGACATGTCGGCGATTCACCAGAAGGGCAGAGCCAACTGATAAGGTTACATGACATGTCGGGGATTCGCCAGAGGGGCAGAACCGATTCATAACATTACATGACATGTTGGGGATTCGCCAGAGGGGCAGACCTAATCCATAACATTACATGACATTTCAGGGATTCGCCAGAGGGGCAGACCCAACTATAACGTTACATGACATGTCGGAGATTCACCAGAGGGGCAGAACCAATCCATAACGTTACATGACATGTCGGGGATTCGCCAGAGGGGCAAACCCGATTCATAACGTTACATGACATGTCGGGGATTCGCCTGAGGGGCAGAACCAATCCATAACATTATATGACATGTCGGGGATTCGCCAGAGGGGCAGACCCAACTATAACGTTACATGACATGTCGGAGATTCGCCAGAGGGGCAGAACAAATCCATAACGTTACATGACATGTCGGGGATTCGCCAGAGGGGCAAACTCGATTCATAATGTTACATG
>NC_068991.1:65321473-65334084 GCF_001194135.2 Octopus bimaculoides
CGTTACATGACATGTCGGGGATTCGCCTGAGGGGCAGAACCAATCCATAACATTATATGACATGTCGGGGATTCGCCAGAGGGGCAGACCCAACTATAACGTTACATGACATGTCGGAGATTCGCCAGAGGGGCAGAACCAATCCATAACGTTACATGACATGTCGGGGATTCGCCAGAGGGGCAAACTCGATTCATAACGTTACATGACACGTCGGGGATTCGCCAGAGGGGCAGACCCAACTATAACGTTACATGACATGTCGGAGATTCGCCAGAGGGGCAGAACCAATCCATAACGCTACCTGACATGTCAGGGATTCGCGAGAGGGGCAGACGCAATCCATAATGTTTCATGACATGTCGGGGGATTCGCCAGAGGTTTAGAATTTTTTGGGCCTAAAACACTTCCTGGACCTTAAGTAAGGCATGTGTAAAATTTGAATGAAATTGGTTGTGTAGTTCTCAAGTTTTAGGGATTCACACAGGCAGACTCACAGACACACATTCTCATTTCTATATATATAGATTAAATATATACACACAGCGATCTATCTGTGCACCTATCTATCTTTCTCCTAATCTTAATACAAATTTTACCATAGGAGATAGGATCTTTTTCAGCATCACATATCACCACTCAGTGTGGCCCTTTGTCATCTTCTCACAGTGGCGAGAGCAGGCATCTCATTGAAAAATATGATCTCTTCTAAAATCTGTGAGGCATAAGAAATATATTTGATGCTTCTCTATAACTTTTGCAGCTAGTTTTAAACATAAAGTGGCCTCAGACATAATGGCAGTCCAACTAAGTAATAGCTGTTACAATGTATCTAACATAAATCAACAAAATACTTTCCTCTCACCTCTCTCTTAGGCACAACTTGTTTTCTTTTTCACTTTCTGCCACCAACAGTTTATTTTCTCTTTATATTAACTGTTATATGAAGGACAGAAAAAAAATAAACAATTAAAAACAGAAAGGCTCCTGAAATAAGCTTCCAAAAACAAGCAAAAAAAAAAAAAACTCAACCAGTGCAGGCCTATGTGTGTGGTAAGAAGATTGCTTCCCAACCACATGGTTCTGGGTTCAGTCCCACTGTATGATACTTTAGGCAAGTGTCTACTACTATAGCCACGAACCAACCAAAGTTCTGTTAGTGGATTTGGGAGACGGAAATTGAAAGAAGCCTGTCATGTATATGTATGTCTATATTTATGTGGCACCAGCCTAGCTAGAGTGTGTGCCATCTGGGGCAGCCCTTCTGTTTGCTACCCCCGGAATCCCATGAAAAACATATTGCCTACAGCAGACCCAAAAGTGCCACCGAGGGGCAGACTGCCCCTACTGTCCCGCCCTAGCTACGCTAGTGTTGTGTGCATGTCTTTGTGTCTGTGTTTGTCCCACACTACCACTTGACAACTGCTACTGGTGTTTATGTCCCTGTAATTTAGCAGTTTGGCAAAAGAGACTGACAGAGTAAGTGCCACATTTAAAAAAAATGTACTCGGGTTGATTCATTCAACTAAAAAAATTCTCCAAGGTGGTACCCCAGCGTGGCTGCAGTCTAATGACTGAAACAAGTAAAAAAAAAAAAAAGAAGAAAAAAACCTAAAAAACATTTCAACTGGAACTTGATGTCCAACCCTGAACACTGTCACTAACTCAAACTGCCAGGCCCAAATCTACAATGCACTACAATTTCCTATACATATCTATTATTACTGGATGTTCATCCAAGCAAGAGACTGATTGAAAGACCTACTTTGTTCTGTGTCATCACTTCCTCCCTCACTTCTGATACCTCACTCCTAATATCTCCTTTTACAGCTGGCAGTTCACCTGCTTTGTCACATTAACATAAAAAGAAACTTAAACAAGAAAAGGGTTCTTGTGTAGTGTCAGATAAAGTTGATCTACAGTATGTAAGATTATGAGATTACTAGATTTGATCTACCAGTCTGTTGTCCTAGTTATATGTCTGCTTAACTGGAGACCATACTAAACATCTTGACATGCAGTAATTAATTATATGAAGGACAGTGTGACAGCCTGGATGTGTTTCACTCTTTCCACCATTCAGGAGGAGATGCACCGATCCAAATATGCTGAAGAAGCAGCTGGTTATCAGAAGTATTGGTTGGTGGTGCCTGCGGAAGTGTCTACAATTGTATAAACATCTGTTGTGAACTGCTGCTTGAAAAAAGTATGGAAGAAGTGATGTAATTCAAAGTTGAGACGGATCAAAGAAAGCTATGCAAGGATTGAACAAACATCTGAAAATGTTTGGGTTCTCAAACCAAATGTCACATTTGCAGGTCTGTCTAAACTATGTTGCTTTTGAAAATATGCTAAAATGGTGATGCCTTAGAGCTCTGCTCTGTTTTCTCTCTCTCTCAATATTTATGCTCATAGATTTTTTTTAATCCCTCTTTCTGATTTATTGCCATTCTGATTGAGTTTTCCCAAAGGGATGTTAAATTAAAAAACAAGATAATAATCTACAACAGTTCAATTAATCTCATCCAGATATCTTTGTCTTTTTTTTTTAATTGTTTCAGTTGCTGGATTATGGCCATGTTGGTACACTTCCTTTAAGAGTTTAATTGAACAAATCATTCTCAATACTTAGTTTTTTTTAAAGCCTGGTATTTATTCTGTCGGTCTCTTTTTTGCTGAATTGTTAAGTTACAGGGATATAAACAAACCAACACCAGTTGTCGAGTGATGGTGTAAGGATTAACACACACACGACAGGTTTATTTCAGTTTCTATCACTTGCAAGGTTTTGGTTAGCTTTGGGCTTGTAATAGAAAACCAAAGGTGCTACACAGTGGGACTGAATCCAGAACCATGTGGTTGGGAAGTAAACTTCTAACCATACTGCCATGCCACAATTTGAGTTGTAAGGTTGGCATTCTACTGTGATATCCAAAGTATTAGCTTGATATGAAATAAATTACTTTCAGGATAGGACACAGTTTAATTACATGTATCTTTTCCATGCCACAGGAATTGAACTTGTATTACTGTCTTGCAGCTGTGAGCTTCAATGTATACCACACCTCTTAGAGCTGGAAGGACTGGGTTGTAGATAGCTCTCGAACTGTTTATTTCTAATGCTGTTGCTCAATAACCTATTGGTTCAAACAGTTATCTTTTCGCAAGCTGGTGAATATGTACAAGGGAGGCAACTAGATGTAAAAATGTTAGTAATCTCCTATTACCCGTTTTTCTTCTTTATATAATTTCCCCATTATCCTATTCTGTCGTGACTAGTAATACTTTAGAGTTAATATATTTCCTAGATTTAACAACATGACTGATTCAGAATATTGCTTCAATATATTGTACAGACATTTATTACACCGTAATGAAGATACTTCTGAACATTTGAGCAGAATACCTTGTATGGAAGAGTATTAACATTGGAAATAGTTGATTAATCGATATATTCCTGAAAAACAACCACTTCACTGAATTCACAAATTTCTACTGCCACACATTTTACTTTCTCGCCCCTTGTACAAAAACGTAATCTAAATACATGCACTTTTATATCAAGTTGGCATAACTTAAGGCTATTTCGTTGATCTTCAATTTAAATTCACTGTGGACCTTTAGTTATTTATACAGATAGTATATTTATCTCTACATATTTCACTTCATTGTTGAGAATAGATACGAGGTCTTGTGGAAATGTTGCATGAGACAGATCTCCCTGTAGAAAAGACTTCTAATTTAATTCTCATACATGCATAACACCTTAATATCAATTTTTATCATAATCGTTTTAATGTCTACTTTTCTAGTTTGCATGGGTGAATGGAATTTATTGAGGTAGATTTTCTACAGTTGGATGTCCTCCCTGTTACCAATCTTCATCTGTTTCCAAGCAAGGTAATATTTTCTCACAGCCAAACATGTTCTTGCAGAATATTGGAAATGAACGATGTTGCTTATATTACAGTGACAATCATTTAAATAAATCATGTTATGTGAAGACTTACACACGTACATGTAGAAGACACCCTAAGGTGCTACACAGTGATTGGGAAGCAAACTTCGTAACCGTACAACCACACCTACACCTTACAGTAAAATAAATTCTAGTGCTCACCTGCCCACTTACACACCTCTAAGTACCTGTTATTATTAATCAGGATGTTAGCTTATGTAACACACATGAAATGGTACTCATTTCTAACAGTTAACTATAACTTTCTAACAGTGTGTATTTGTACATATAAACACAGAACGTTTGCAGTAGATTTGAACTAAAGATCCATGAGAGGGTATTCCTATACCACGTTTCCACAGGAAGAACTATTTCTCATGTCACTATCTAGACGTAGGTATATTCTGAAGTTTTCTGTTCATCACCATTTTTCCATGCTCACACAAGTCAGGTGGTATTTATTGAGACAGATTTTCTAAGGCTGGCTAGATATCTTTCCTGTCACCAACCTTTACCTCACTCCAAGCAGTGTAATATTTCCTAATGAATGGATATGTTTTCACAGGAGAATGAAAATGAAAGACAGCACTTGTGAGATGGCAATTTTTGTTTACTATTTTTGTATAATGTTAAGACAAGGAAATACAAACACATATACACATGTATATATTTAATACGTTTGAAGCAGCTTTACATGACAAAAACTTTTATGAGGGCATAAAACACATCATCACAACAAAAGAGCATCTGATAAGATAGTCATGTCCTATGTGTTCATGAAACTTTTAAGTCCTATAGAGCTGAGTCAAACTGTTGTACAACTTTTTCATTTGTTGTGTGTGTGTGTGTGTTGTAGGCTTCTTTCAGTTTCCATCACAAAATCCATTCACAAGGCTTTGGTTGGGCCATGGCTACAGCAGATGACACTTGCCCAAGGTGCCATGCTGTGGGGCTGAACCTGAAATCATATGGTTGGGAAGCATGCTTCTTAACCATGCAGTTATGCCATGTTAAGAAGTACTGATTTGCTGTTAAATGTTGAGCTCAAAATTCTTCCCTAAGCCACGAGAAAATATTTTTCAGTTCATCCTCTCTTTAGACTAGACATGGGTAACTGTTTTCATAAAGTGGCCCACATGAAACATGACTAAAATTATCAGGTGGGCTGCACTACTTAAATTCAAGGTAGTTTTTCATTAGACATGCCATTTAGAAAATCCCATGTGCTACAGTTTGCTCATGATAGCTTTAAACCAATAAAATTAATCATTGACTAATTTCAGATATGGTGGAATAGCTTAGACCATCATTTAAGAATCCTCTCTCCTCACTTGCAGAAACTGTGATTGCTTGATTATTGTTACTTAGATATTTAGAAGATGCAGGGGTAGCTAGGAAGTGGTATGTTCTTCCCAAGTATTATTGATGTAACAGAGGCAGTTATTATGAAGAATGAAAGCTAGCTGCTGACTTGCTTCATCATGCTGCCACAGTGGTAACTAGTAGGCTACAACAATTAACATCAAGAACTCATCAGGTGTCAGTAGTGGACACTTCTCACTTGCAATGTTGCCTTCATAATGAAGGCCTTACTAAAATGAAACAAATTCCACACACACACTGGCTACAACTGAAGTAGCAGCAGAAAACTAATCTTCTAATAATGATTTCTTACATTTTGTAGGGACAAACCCATTAAAATCAGCTTTGCCAGGTCTTGAATTTTAAGAGGGAAGGATCATCATTTAACGTACCTTTTTCCATGCTAGCATGGGTTGGATGATTTGACAGGAACTGACAAGTGAGAGGGCTGCACTGAATTCCAGTGTCAGCTTTGGCATGATTTCTACAGCTGGCTGCCCCTTCCTAATGCCAACACTTTATTGGTTTTCAAAGTACCAGCACTAGGAAGTCATCAAGTACTCATAAGACAAGATCCCCTCAACTGAAAGAAGTACAGTACTGAAGGGTATGAGAGAATGCCTGAGGGATAAGACGAAATGCCTGGTTGAACAGGTGAATACATGAGTGAAAGAGAGAGAGAGAATACTAAATATTTATTGCAAGGCAATTTATGTGTTACTCTTTGGTTTCTGCTGCTCTGTTCTGATAGTTTTTCAACAACAGTACAATATCACAAAGCATATGATTGTCGTTTATCCTGCTAGAGGTGATTCAAAGTTGACCATGAATTTGTAGCATAGCTAGAAAATTTCCAGGCATTTGAAGTTTAACTGATTCTGATATCCACCTCCATTTCTTGATTATAATTTCTAAAATAGGCAGGTACCAGATGACATTTTGGAGAAGGATTGGACCAACCTTGCAAGGATAAAAAAGATAAAGGTGACCCTGAAAGGATTTAAACTCATGGCAGAGCTAAATATTGCCAGATGTTGCTGTGTGGTAAGGAATTTGCTTCCCAACCATATGGTTCTGGGTACCGCCACATTGTGTGGCATCTGGACAAGTGTCTCTTACACTAGCCCCAGGCCAACCAAAGCCTTGTGAGTAGAGTTGGAAGACAAACTGAAAGAAGCCTATCATATATATATGTATGTATTACTGTCTCCTTGCCTGCATGTGATAACTGTAAATATCACAATCATCCTTGTGGTGTCCTTTGTTCCCAATCTTCTGTGAAAAACATGTTTGATCATGGAGAATAGTACTTTACTTGAAAATCAGTGAGGGTTGGTGATAGGAAGGGCATTCAACTGCAGAAAATCGACCTCAACAGATTCCATCTGACCCATGCAAGCATGTAAATGTGGATGATAAATGATAAGGAATTTTGTCTGATGCTTTAATCTACTTGCTATTTGATAATGGCTTAATATAGGCCAATTCTGAGGAAGGTAGTCAGTCAGATCAACTCCAGCGCTTGGCCTGGTATTTATAGAATTCACAACAGAAGGATGAAAAGCAAAGTTGACTTCTGTGGAATTTCTAAACACTGCACAAAATTACACCATATTCTGATTCTGAAGTCTTGATGATAACGATAGCTGTTTCTAATTTAAGCACAGTTAAAAATGAGACATCTTCTTAAGATCAACTCTGTTGTTTATGTTGATTTCGAAGTCGATAGAAAAACAAGAGTTGATCTTGGGGAGATTTGAACTTGGAGCACAAAGAGTCAGAGCAAAGAATAACAAAGAATAACATTGTTTTTTTGTAGTTTAATAATACAATCTTTAAGAAAAGTCAAAAAAAAAGGAATGTAGTTAGAAATAGTTTTCTTCTGTCAAATGAAGAGAATATTACACAGCAGCTAGACCAGTATCTTCCACTGGCCTGTTCATTGTCCCTTAGGGTGAGACAGCGAACAGGTAAGTTTGTCTGGTTAGTAAAAAATGTATGGTGAACATAACAGAACAAAGATCATATCTCCAGATAAACAGTATTTAAAAAACAACAATTACTATAATGAATGATTTCTAACAGAGGCACAAGGCCACATTTTTTGGTGGGGAAAGGATCAGTTGATTAAATAAACTCATGTACTTGACTGGTATTTGTTAAATTGATCCTGAATGGATGAAATGCAAAGTTGATATCGGCAGCATTCAAACTCGGAGAGAAAAGAGATGTAAGTTAACATCACAAATCATCTTTTTTCTGTTGCTCTACTAATTCTGCTATCCACCATCTCAAACAACTATAAATTCTCCCGCCAATCACATTCTACCAGCTCAAAAAAAAAAAAAAAAAAAAAAAAAAAAAATGAATTGGACAATGTACCCTAGATATAGAAAACGAACAGGATAGCCATAAATAGAATGTTTTTGACCATAGGACTGCCTGATCAGTAAGGACCTAGGGTTAAACAACAACAACTGATGATAATAAAAATACAAATATTCTCAATAAGTTAAGATATGAAAATCTCCAACAATGTAAAGTAGAAAAATGATTACAACAAATTTGTGTTTAAAATGTCTCTAACCACTGACCAAGTGAAAGGTAAATGGTTTGTCAGCTTATTGTGGAGAGTGACTGATGGAAAACAGGTGAAATACAACTTCCCATTACTTCAAGGAAGTTCTGTGATTTTCTTTGCAAGATCATTCTGTATAATTAGTAAAGTGACAGGGTGACTAAACAAGAACAACATTTTATATTCCTAGAACATGCAATGTTATTTTTCACAAACACATACATATATCTGATACTGTGTCATCAACATGTATGAATGTACAAGACACACAAAAACAGACATTAAAGTTCTTCTTTAGTTTTGTCAATCCACTTCTTCATTGAGTGAATATCTTTGTTAATTTCCTTGGTGTCATGGAATGGCAATGCACTGGAAAAAAAAAAGAGAGAAAAAATATTGATAATTTCAGTTTATATGTATTTTTTTTTCAACCATGGAATAACTTAATAAACTTTTGGATAATTTTCAACTATTGAAAAAAAAAAAAAATTAAAAACTGCTTTACTATTAGCTTCATATAACAACCAAGTCTCCCTCCAATCACAGCCTCCTCTCTAGGAATAATTCAGCACTTTGAAAGAACTATGGTAGATAAAAACATTTTAAGATTAACTAACTTTCACTTTACAAAAGAAAACCTGAATGGTATTTCACTATCTCAGCAAGCTAAATTATAGCTTGTTGCAAATTTTAGGGAAAGAAACATTATCATCATCATTTAACATCCATTTCCTATGCTGGCTAGCCAGAGGACTGTACCAAACTGTTCATTTTTACATAGCTTCTACAGCTGGATGCCCTGTCAAACACCAACCACTTAACAGTGTGTTCTGGGTGCTTTTTACATGGTTGTGGCACTAGACAAGATCCCCTCAGCTGAGATGGGGAGTAGTATTGAGGAAGATAGTTTTTACGCCTGATAATTAGAGGCTAATCAATTCCTCTTTATATTTGATAAGTACATTTGACAACAGTAAGATGTGAACTCAGATTAATATGGCAAGAACCTGACTCAACTCTGATTGGTTATGTTCATACAAAGCCAGAAATTTTAGAGGAATGAGTCTAATCAACAAACTAACTCCAGTACATGACTAGGTAGTTTCTCCAACTTTCTGTCAAGTTGTCTGTCTTCTGTTGTGCATACGAGTAAATAGTACAGATGGCAGTGTGTATAGGATATCAGTAACAAAGAATAATGCCCCATAATGGAGTGTGAATGAACTGCAACTCATCATCCTCATAATCATCTATTAATGTCCATGTTGGCATGGGTCGACATGATCTAACATGTCTGAGAACAACATCTTGCTCTAATGTCTGCTATGGTATGGTTTCTATGACTGGATGCCTTTCGTAATATCAACCACTCAACAGACTGTAGGTGTTTATTTTTCATAGCACCAACACTTGTGAGGTCACCATGCATCTTGCAACATTAAGATACCCCTTGACTGTGTGAGACTACAATAGAGGAAGGCGGCTTTGAATCAGGAGATGAGAGGTTTAGGTATGAAAGAAGGGACCAGAACAGAGCAGGTTCCTTGCTTTAGAGGAGCTACATGGCTAAAATAATAAACTTGAAGCAACAAATACTTCTTGGCTTTCTAAGAAAATCTATATCTCATTGAAGCACTCACTGTTGGAAAATGTTATGAAATTAAGGTTCCCAGGTGAGGTCAGTGAAGATGATCTCTGAGGATCTATTTTCAGGTTTATGATTTGTTCCACTGTCCCTTGTAGTAAATATGTAATGATTGAGTTAATGCCATTAAACATTGAGACCCTATGAAATAATGATAAAAAAAATAACAGCAAAAAACGTATGTAAACCCTGCCCGAGTTAGCTATGAATCAGCAATCCTATGGCATACAAGTAGGCCCAAGCCACAGAACTCTTTCAGATATATTATGCCTTTACCTAACGAAAGAAAATACTGTGCACTCTGGATATTATTCAATTTATTTTTGTATGCTTGTCAATTGTGATGATAACCAGAGTGGAGGTGGGCAAGGTGAACTCAGATTGTAGTAGTTTGTTTTAATATAAATCTTTAACTGTTAAGAGCAATGAATATCTGGTACAAGTGCTGGTGTAAAGATTTAAGGAAAAGAATGTGGTATAGTGCTATAGTGGGGTGGCTGAATGGGTCACAGTTAACATAAATGAATAAATCAGAAATGCTCTGAATTCATCAGGAGTAAAAAAAAAAATTTTAAAAAACAAATAGTGAAAGTAAGACAAAATACTCTTATGTATTACTCTAAAAAGAGGGAGCAGGTGGTGCCACCACTTAACAATTTGTGTTCATTAAAATAAATTAAATGCGAAATATTTACCTGATGATGGCAGCTGATACTTTATCAACATATCCACCTGAGAAAAATACAGAAATGATATCAGTAAAAATATATAAGATTAGGATTATATTATTTCTTTATACATTTATATTGGCTTCAAATTTTGGCACAAAGCCAGCAATTTCAGGGGAGGGGGTAAGTTGATTATATCGACCCCAGTGCTCAACTAGTATTTATTTTACTGACCCTTTAATGCATCCACTTGTTACAAGGTCCTTAGACCACTGAAATCGTAAGAGCTACTAGAATAAAATGGACGATAGACAGAAGTCAATAGGTGATAATGTACATTGGACCTTAAAAACTGGAGGTCATACTGAAAACAAGACTGTGGAAGGGAATTCCAAAGTTCAGAGGTGTGAGGGAAGAAATTGGTGCTGTAAAGTGCTTTACAACACTTAGGAGGTAGCACAGTATACCTTATACAGTTATATTAACCCTTTAGCATTTAAACCAGCCATATCCGGCCAAAAGTATTCTGCCTGTTTTATGTTCAAACTGGCCAGATCTGGTCTCTCATGCCAACCCTACAATGTTGTTTTAAAAATTAACAGCTACCTCATCGAAATCTCATTGCTACAAGATAATGTATGATTAGTTCAAAACAATGTAGATGAAAAAGCATTAATTTTGGCAGAATAATGCAAACACTAAAGGGTTAAAAGCTATTTCCATCAGTACTAATATATAAGACTAAGATTACAATGTTATTCCTTCATATATTTATAACTGAAAATTACAATCAGTGAGCATCATTTCCAATAAAGGAAGTCATCAACTATTGACATGAAACTTAATTCTCAGCTCAGTAGAAATCCAGTTTATCTCTATTTGTATTGGCAATGAATTGAACGAACAAGCTAATTTCAGCATTTCAAGGAAAGAATTCACAGTTGAACGCACTTCAGCAAACACCAGCCATGGAGCCATTAAGTCAAGCTGGTATTATTACATAGACTATCATGTTAGCAGAATAAGATAATTTCTTTAAATCTACAAAATATCATTTCACATTCCAAGGAGACACATATCTGACAATCTTAACCATTTAGTCTGGAATATAATTATCTTACAGCATATTTTGAGATAATTAAGTTTGATTAATGTTAATTTTGAACTTGTCCAGGCAAGATTTTCAAGAAGCTACAGGATATTACTACTTCATCTTTTGTAAAGTTATAAAGATTACATGTAGTAATCTAGCAACAAGTGAATTAGACAAAAGTTATTATGAAAAAGCAATCAAAATAATTATGACTTTTATAATAGAACATCTTTCTTTCTGTCAACATCTCATCAAACAATAGAATGGTTTATATTTATCTCGGATTAAAGCAGCAGGCAAAGTAAAAATTACATGTTTAAAATTTCTTATCATCAAAAATTTCAAGTACTTATACAATCTTATGTTAAATGTGCACATTTGTTCCATAATGGTCAATTACTTATTACAAGGTACAATAGAACTTCAGCTTACTTAAGTTATTAAGACATATACTCAATAAAAACATTACTTATATCCCATCAGTATTATAAGTAGGAGTACTAGACAGTGAGTGTTCTATATTAGTATGTTGGGCTCAAATCTTCCCCTGGATCACAGAGATATCATTCATCTCACTTGAAGCTTTTTTTTATATATTTTCCTTGAGCCCATAGGACTCATAAGGCTGGTTGTTCAGTTTCCATGATGTATAAATGACTGAGATCACAACATCCCCCTTGATTAGGATGCAGATCTTTTGCAGGGTGCAAGGCCAGCAATTTTGAAGGAAAGGGACAAATTAATTACATCAACTCCAGTACTTGACTGGTACTATATTTCATTGACCCTGAAAAGAGGAAAGGCAAAGCTGACCATGGCAAGATTTGAACTCAGAACTTAAAGAGCTGGAAGAAGTATCACTAAGTACTTTGTCTGATATGCTAACAATTTTGCCAGATTGCTGACTTAATTGTTGTATCTAAGACATCAAAAATATTTTGAAGATTCTAATTTAACATCATGCCAAAGATTTGGTCATTCAGAATATGGAATATACAATATTGATTTCTAGCAGTGACACAAGGCCTGAGCTTTTTAGAAAAGACACTCGATGGAAGTGACCCCGATATATTACTGTACATCAACTTATGGTTAACTTTATCATCATCAGAACAGACAAAAAAACATAGTGATGGCCTTCGTTTCTGAAAGGCTGTCAATATTAATTAAGAAAACTTTTAATAAACCACCCTTAATTGTTATACTTCAGAATGAAAAGTTGAAAATATCTTACCAGGTTTACAGAAGGTGTCACAGACAGCTGAACAAAGATAGCAGTATTTACAATACTGAAAGGTAAAAAAAAA
>NC_068991.1:65334094-65343914 GCF_001194135.2 Octopus bimaculoides
AAAAAAAAAAAAAAAAAGAATCATTATTACATCAATTTTCACCATACAACAGCACCATCTTAATTCTTTCTACTATAGACACAAGGCCTGGAATTCTTGGGGATGGGGCTAGTCGATTACTGGTACTCAAATTGATCAATACTAGCACTGATATATTAAAGTTAGAGATTTTATTTTAAAAAATCTTGATTCTGTTGAAAACAAAGGCAGTCTATTCATTAGAAATATAAAATCTACATGAGTTAAGACCATTCTTCATACCAGACTTTGCAGCAACTATAGAGTCTCTCCAGACTTCTAAAAGTGATCAAACTCAACTGATTACACCAGTCTGATTTATGTTCAACAATTCTATTTGGATATTTGTTCCAGCTTTAAGCCACTATTTTGAATGAAAATCAAAATACAACACATTAATTTTACACTTGAAGTAAAATCTGGTGGTATTAATAGAAACTGATTTACTTACTTTACACATTTCGCAATTGGGTTTCTGAGGAGACACTGAACAGGGACAGTCTTTATCACAGAGGGTGCAGAACTGAAAACAGAAATATAATTGAGATTTTATTTCATTTCTCACAGCTAAGATAATACAAAAATTCTGTTTTTAAGTTTTTACTTACTGGATGAAACATAGTTCATACAGTAAAGTGGTTTACTATCAGCAATACTGAATACAAAGATTTTGATTAAAATGTAGTGAACTGATATGTTGTTGGCACTCCATCGCTTACAACGTCGAGGGTTCCAGTTGATCCGATCAACGAAACAGCCTGCTCGTGAAATTAATGTGCAAGTGGCTGAGCACTCCACAGACACATGTACCCTTAACATAGTTCTTGGGGATATTCAACGTGATACAGTGTGACAAGGCTGACCCTTTGAATTACAGGTACAACAGAAACAGGAAGTAAAAGTGAGAGAAAGTTGTGGTGGAAGAGTGCAGCAGGGTTCGCCACCATCCCCTGCTGGAGCCTCGTGGAGCTTTTAGGTGTTTTCGCTCAATAAACACTCACAACGCCCGGTCTGGGAATCGAAACCGCGATCCTATGATCGCGAGTCCGCTGCCCTAACCACTGGGCCATTGCGCCTGCACAGTGAACTGATATAAGTCAATATAAAAACAATTTTTGTTTGTCTAGGCACAGGGCCAGTAACAGAAAGTGCAAAATATTTCATTGAGAAATTTTGTGAATGGTCCTTCTAAGCTTACAACTGACATTTGTAGAAGGGAAATTAATGAGGTTGGTGTAAGCAAAGTTATGTTTACAGTGAATCCAGTGAGAAATATATATGTTGTTTAACCCTTAAGTATTACTGTTTCAAACATAATGCTTATGTATTCATATTATTTTGAATTAATCATGTATTACTTCAAAGCTTTCAGATTTTGATGATGAGATTGTTTATTTTCCAAATGACTTTGTAGGGTAGGTGTGACAGGCCAGATATAACAATTTTGAAGATAAAACAAGTAGAATATTTTGGCTGGATATGGCTGGTTTAAATGCCAAAGGGTTAAGGAGGTGTTTGTGAAGGTTGTTCTCTGTTCTATTCATTGCAGTCCTTGAAACTATGGCAGAGGAATTCAAGACTGGCCATTTTGGGAAATGTCTGTATACTTATAACTTTATACTGAAAGCAGTCAAAATGTTGCATAAAAAGTTCCCTACCCAGAAGAATGACCTAATATTTAAAGGTCAACATGAGAAAAACCAAAGAAACTCAAAACATTCATGCAACATGTGAAGTGGTCATATTTTATGTTAGGACTTTGAATATACCAAACTGCTGTGAGATTTCTACCAAACTAATAATAATAATAACAATTTTTTTTAAAAACCCAGGATTTCAGATGTGATGGATATACAAGAGTCACTTGTTGGTGCACTTGTGAATTGAAGTTCATACATTAGTGGATATAGCAAAAGGATAGTATACTAGAGTAAGAAGAAAAAAGTCTCTTTTCCTCTATTGGCAACAAACTTGCTTTTTTCATGCAGAAGATTATATGATTCATTTAAAAAGCATTGATAACATGGAGTTGAGATACAGATAGCAAGTGTGGAAGATATATGGAATCGGGGGGATAAAAAAAAAAATGAAGGAACCAGCATGAAAGGTGGTGTACGAATGGGCTGATAGAGTGCTTAAGTATTAGATATAAGTTGATGTATACAAGTGAGACAATTATTCTGATGATAGACGTGATGTGAATAGGTAATGAATATTCAATAAAAAAACGTGCTATGAGCTCTCTAAAGAGGACACTAATGTCATAGGAAAACTGAATAAATAGTAAAATTCGATCTGAGGATGCTGCATCATAGGATTAGGTGACAAAAATTAGGTCATGTAATGATGTTGTATGTATGGCAGGCACATCCATCAATTACTAGATGATAAAATGATGAACATTAATTTGATGATTATAAGAATTATCTATACTAATAATTGAGAAAGCTGCTTATTAATTAGGTATGTAACAATTACTAAAAGTACTAAAAGAAAGCAATTATTAAGGGTTGACTGTCTGGAAATATTTTTATAAATTCATTTTCTAAGATATTTCCTACAATTTCAATTTTTCAAGTTTATTGAATTTTTTTAATTTTAATTTCTTGCAAATTTGAATATTCATTGCATCCACTGTATCCAATTCTTCACAAATTTAAATATTCATTGCATTCACTGCGGAGTATTCCATTTTCATTTGCAAAATCTCTCACTTTATTTTCTAAGTTTTAATTCGCTATTTGGAAAACCAAGAGTTTATTCTATTAATGTATACGTAATGTAAAAACATTATTTATTGAATGAAAATTTTTTTAAATACCTGTATAATTTTTGAGCGCAGGATAGCTGAGAGAAGAGCCTAGAAAGTTGGGTAATTACTATTTGAAGACGAGGAGAAAAAACAAAAAGTTACTGACAAGTACTTGAAACTTGTGCCTTATTTACAGTTTCCAGACACTCTCTACCACTAAGCTAATGTATACACAAACAAGTTGCATCATTTCAAAGGCTGTGGTTTAAAAAAAATGGGGAAAATCCCCACCAAAATTCTTTATAATTGTAATCTATGCCATTTGAAATGGATTTGTATAAATTTTCATTAAAAGATACCTGTCTTCCAGAAAGTTATGAGGGAAAAAAAAGTCAGATTGTCTGAATTTTCCGAAACTCCTCTCTCCACCTCCTCAGAAAATTCTTTCCCATAAATCCCTATATACTCTGAAGCCATAACATCTAAGCAGTGTTTGTAGAAAATTTTGTTAAAAAGTATCCATTTTTCTGGATGTTATGAGGCAACAAAGTCAGAGGCATATACATCTGTAGTAATGCCCTTTTATTTATACGATTTTTTCATTTCATGCTTAACTATGTTTTAATATACAAAAGAAATAGAAGACATCTATGAAAAATTTCAAATTTTCAAGTACATTGAATTTTTCTTTCCATTACAGTATTTAATCAACTAAAGGCAGGATATTTCAACCAAACAAATATGGTAACAGGAGGGTTGAATTGTGAATCACAAGAAACTAGAACTGAATTATTTCCATCAAAATAGTAATGTTCTCTGCTTTAACAAGTATACTACGTTGAGGATAAATATAGGTTATTTAAGTACACTGATTTAAAAAGTGTTTTTAGTTGCTCATTAGAAACCAATCACAAATTGCCATTTCATAGATTTATACACTGCTTCAAAGTTTGCTTGATGCAATAGTTTCTTAGGTCTGATCTCATTGAAAACAACTGCTCCAGTCAGTTTAACCCTTTAGTGTTCAGATTACTCTGTTAAATGTAATACTTTTTCACTCAAATTGTTTTGAATTAATCATGCATTATCTTATAATGCGTTGAGGTTTCAATAATGTGATTGTTTATTTTTAGAATGTCAATGTAGGTTAGGTGTGAGAGGTAGATATCGCCAGTTTGAATATAAAACATGTAGAATATATTGGGGCGGATATGGCCGAATTAAACACTAAAGGGTTAATGTTGGCTCTGCATATTCAGCTCCATTATTCAGTGGATAGGAACTGTCATTTGAATCAACTGCCTTACATTTAATCTATTGACCTCAAAGAGTAAAGTTGATCAAAAGATTTTAAGCCAGATGCTAAGAAATAAAACTGAATATTCTTAGCTATTATTCTAGCCCCAAGCCAGCCCTGAGTGAGCAGACTATGATCAAAGGCATTTCAACTGTGACCATATTGTCTTTTATGTAGATCTTATTAAACTTTTCAAAGGATCCTTTTCACAAAAGTATGGCATAAATGAAAGAGAATTGACTACTGTTTCTAGCAGGCTGAGGGACTGTATAGAGAGAGTTCTCCTATTAGTTCAAAATTTTGATTCAGCCTGATAGCTACCTTAAAGGTATACATATCTGTTGACAGTTCGACCTTACATATTACACATTGATCTGAAGAGCAGATTGTTCAGTTGGTTGAACAACTGAAAATTCATTGTCAAAACTAACAGATCCATTAAATATGAAAATATTAATATTTGAAAGACAACCCTCACAAACAGATACTGAGAGATATACATCAGAACTTGAAAATAAACTCTTTGTAGTAATTCTAAGTCATATCATTGCCATCAAACAACAACACTTAGATTAATAAAGTATCTTCTCACAGAAATTTTTCATCTTTTACTCGTTTTAGTTGACTGCTGTCATGCTTCAGTCATGCCTTGAAGAATTTTAGTCAAACAAATTGACTTCAGCGCTTATATTTTTCTAAGCCTAGTACTTATCCTCTCGGTCTGTTTTGCTGAACTGCTAAGCTATGGGGATGTAAACACACCAGCACCAGTTGGTAGTGGGGAATAAACAGACAAACACACACAAGACAGGCTTCTTTCAGTTTCTGTAACTCAAATCCATTCGCAAGGCTTTGATCAGCCCAAGGCTATGGTAGAAGACACTTGCCCAAGGTGCCAGAACCATGTGGTTGGCAAGCAAACTTCTTACCACACAGCCATGGCAGCACCTATAATACTCTAAAACTTGTTTCAATTTTAAAGCTGCAGTCATGCTGGAGCACCACCATTAAACGCTGGTGTTTCTTTCATTTATTAATTAGCATTACAATTAGGGTGGAATGAATCTATAAATTACAATTGCTTGTTTATGAATTGTCAGACCAAGCACTTCTTACAGTTTGATCACTGAGCTTCGTGATACTTAGTCAATTGTAAAGTAGCACTGGTTTCCAATTTTATCAGGAAAGGTGAAACAAATAATACTTCACCCCAAAATATAGAAATACAAGGTTAAACTGCAACTTTGTTTTGTTTTCTTTTCCTTTTGTAGTTTACTCTGTACCTTCTTGCATTGTTCCAGCCTTATGCAACAACATTCTTTAAAATAATACAACTATATAGCTGCAGAGTCTGAAATCTGGGGTGAGTGGTCAAGTTGATTATATCGACCCCAGCGCTCTGCTGGTACTTAATTTTTATCAACCTTGAAAGGACGACAGGCAAAAATCAACCTTGGCAGAATCTGAACTCAGAATGGAAAGCCAGAAGAAATGCCACTAAGAATTTTGTCTTGCATGCTAATGAATCTACCAGTTTGCTGTCTTAAGATTGAAACAAATAATGATTTGTCTAAGAGAAAATAGAATATGAAAAATTGAATTCATCAGTATTTAATGTTCACTTACCCATGCTTTCATGGGATGGACAGAATTTGTTGAGGCAGATTTTTCTACAGTTGGATGCCCTTCCTGTTGCTAACCCTCATCTGTTTTCCAAATAAGGCAATATTTTTCCCATAGGAAAACATGTTTTACATGAAGGATGGACAGAATTTGTTGAGGCAGATTTTTCTACAGCTGAATGCCCTTCCTGTTGCTAACCCTCATCTGTTTTCCAAATAAGGCAATATTTTTCCCATAGGAAAACATGTTTTTCATGAAAAACTGGAAATGGCAACTTCAACTTGGAAGATAATGATACTTATTTACAACTATCACAAGATGTCTAGACAAAGGCACACAAAAACATAAATACATACATATATGACAGGCTTCTTTGAGTTTTGGTCTAGCAAATCCACTCACAAGGCTTTGGTCAACCCAAGCTTATAGTAGAAGTTGTTTACCCAAGGTGCTGTGTAGCGGGACAGAACCCAAGAACACATGGTTGGGATGCAAGATTTTTAACCACACAGCAGTCTAAACCAACAGCCACTCTGCTCCATGTTCCCCCTTCTCTGTTAGGAGGCACAAGCACTTACACCCACATGTACACACTTCTGCCTACCAAAATCAATCACAAGGCTTTGGTCAGCCAAAAGCTATAGCAGAAAACACTTGCCCAAGGTGCCATGTGTTTTAAATTCAATGAAACAGCTTTGACTATCATAATTCTAAAATGTCATCCAGAGAGACCTGCTGTCATAATATTTTATGTATGGGATGTTACAAAGAAAGTAGAAAAAATATGAGGCCAGATGAAAAAATATGCATGCATGTACGTACGTACATATGTGTGTATATATATATATATGTGTGTGTGTGTGTGTGTGTGTGTGTATATATATATATTTATATGTATGTATGTGTGTGTACAAACTTACATACATTTTCCCAGCAAGAAGATATCTCTTAAACTTCTGTCTTTCTTTAACTTCCTCCAGGAAACCTTGCCATAATTTACCTCATTGCATTTTTCAAAACATTTTTATTTATTTCAGCATTCTAAAGTTCCATAAAATAAGCTGACAGTTGGAGTCTGGACAGCTCCCTGTTAGTCAACTCAACGTCAAACCACTCGTATATATCTTTTAATTTTCTTCTAAGAATGTAAATTAATTTAGTGAAACTAATTTTTAAAAATTATTTCCTCTTTCTGCAATCTGCTAAGAATTATCTTTTGTTTCAGTTATTGGAATGTGGCCAAGCTGGGGCAACACTTTGAAGGGTTTTAGTTGAACAAATCAACCCCAGTACTTATATTTTAAAGTCTGGTACTTTATTAGTCACTTTTGTCAAACTGATAAGTTATGGGGACATCAACAAAACAATGGTTGTCAAGTGGTGGTGACAAACACAAAGACACACATATGTGTATGCATATATATCCAATGGGTGTCTTTCAGGTCCTATCTACTAAATCCACTCAGTTGGCTTGGGGCAATAGTAGAAGACACTTGCCCAAGGTGCCACGCAGTGGGACTGAACCCGGAACCATGTGGTTGGTAAGCAAGCTACTTACCACACAGCCACTCCTGCGCCTATGGTTAATTATATTTTAAATTATACATACATCTCCACACTAAAAAGATAGATTTATAAAAGACTTCAGTTCAATCCTGTATCAAGTTAGTTTCAGCAGTATATATTTATTAGAACTGATAACAAAATCATAGTTTGATTTCACGAGAGACAACCTACTAAGTGATGTTAGACTTTTTCCATGCAAGAAAAGTTTAAAACTTCTTAAGGGAGTCAATATAGGTTCTTTCTGATCATGGACATAGATAACATTAACCAATTACTGCAGCAGCAATAGGAAATTCTGCATGAAGTTATTGTAATATTTCCAATGACATCTCAATTGTTTTTAATTGTTTATTTTTTTTCTTAAGCCAGTCAAAGACACATCTGAAACTTGACCACCTTGCTGTATCAAGTCCACAAGTTGCCTACTTGTTGCTTAACTAGAAAGAAATAGCAGCCACTAAAACCATACCCTACCGTTTTAGACAAGTCTGATTCCACTTAAAAAGCACCCATGCCAGTGCAGCATAAATACAGTCATACTGGTGACACATAGAAAACACCTATCATACTCCGTTAAGTGGTTGGTACTAGAAAGGGCATCCAGCCGTAGAAACCTTGCCACAACAGACAGTCGGGGTCTGGACAGCTCCCTGCTAGCCAGCTCCATGTCAAATCATCCAAGCCACGGAAAGCAGACATTAAGCAATGATGATGATGAGACATGATGGCGAATATGGTCCTGGGTTTGTGTGAAAGAAAAAGAGGGAATGATCATATCTGGAATACCTTTGATCACAAGTCTACTTGATCAGAGCTAACATAATATTAACCCTTTAGTATTCAGATTATTCTGTGAAATGCAATGTTTATTTATTCAAATCGTTTTGAATTAATCATGTGTTATCTCAGAGCTTTGAGATTTTAACAATGTGATTGTTTATTTTAGAAGGACATTGTAGCATAGGTGTGAGAGGCCAGATCTTGTTACTTTTGACATAAAATAGGTAATACATTTGGGTTGGACATGGCTGGTTGAAATGCTAAAGGGTTAAACAAGAACTTACCACATAGCTTCTCAAATATAGCTGGGGATAAAATATTAGATCCCAAGAGGGTGTACGGGTAGATTTCAACCACTAAATGACTATGTACCTTATGTTTCCATACCTCTGAATGAGGATAGTTCATATAAAGAAGTGGTTTACTTATTAAACATTCACTGCCGCCCACTATAGCAGTTATGTATTTTCTCTTCAAGACCTACTCTGATTATACAAAATTACTACAGCTAACGAACAGGCATTTTGACATTCATAACTGGTAAACACTGAAGGACCAAACCTATAAGCTGCAGGCCTATTATAGCAATCTTTATCTAGACTGCCTCCAACCTCAATCATCCCTCCTCCAGCAATTGTAGAACACTTCAACCTTTAACCTACTTCTCCCAAATTTACCACTGCCAGTTTATTTTTTGTCCTTTTTTATTATTATTATTATTATTATTATTATTATAATATCAATTTCAATCAACGAGATTGAAAGGCTGTTGGCTTTGGCAACCAGACATTTGTAATCTATTAAACAAAGAAGCATTGTTTTGAATTGGATCCAGAACACATATGATTCAGGAAAGTGTAGCTTTACTCTCATATAAGAAATAGAAATGTCAGTTGTTAAAAAAGCACATTTCTTATACATTATTATCCCCTACAAACATACAGGAGTACCGATGTAAAAATATAAATACTTTTTGAGACCAAACAAGTTTAGAATGTTTGTTCCCTATATATTTCTCACAAATCTCCTTACTATCTTCATGTAGTCATCTATCATTCTTTCTCTTCCTTTATTCTCTCTTCTACCATTCTCTCATTCTGCTTCTCTTCCATTATGTCTTCCTCTTATCTATCTCTCTCTCTCTTGTTCTGATTCTCTTTCCTCACTCACTATACTTCTGCCAAGAATGAGACATCATAGAGTAGCCTTACTGTGGGCAAGGTAACCTCTCTAGTGCTGGAGTCACAATAAAATGCATAGTCTACGTTTTGTAAAGTGACTGGCAATAGGAAGAGTATCCAGCCATCATATACACTATGCCAAAAATAGAATATACAAGTGAGATGTCCTTGACCCATCTAAGGGAACAGTAATTCTAAAGTGACTTAGACTGTGAGGATTGTTGTGGACATATCTATGCCAGCATAGAAAAAGACAACAAAGATGACATTATGTTCTCTCCCTCTCTCTCTCTCTCTCACACGGATAGAGATTAATAGTTGATACAATTGAGAACTTAGAATTAAACTGTTGGAGTAAGAAAAAGTTCTTTTTGATTTATTAGAGAAGTGTAACACACACACACACACACACAAATACAGACACTGATATTAGTAAATACGCATGGAATTGAAATAATTCTAAGTTAATTCTACAGTTAAAATACTTCTTCAAAAACCCAAAATCATCATCATCATCGTTTAACGTCCGCTTTCCATGCTAGCATGGGTTGGACGATTTGACTGAGGACTGGTGAAACCAGATGGCTACACCAGGCTCCAATC
>NC_068991.1:65343924-65345535 GCF_001194135.2 Octopus bimaculoides
TGGCAGAGTTTCTACAGCTGGATGCCCTTCCTAACGCCAACCACTCAGAGAGTGTAGTGGGTGCTTTTACGTGCCACCCGCACGAAAACGGCCACGCTCGAAATGGTGTCTTTTATGTGCCACCCGCACAAGAGCCAGTCCAGGGGCACTGGCAACGATCTCACTCGAAAATCCTACGGGAGCCAGTCAGGCGGTACTGGCAACGGTCACGCTCAAAATGGTGCATCTCATGTGCCTCCCGCACAAGAGCCAGTCCAGGGGCACTGGCAACGATCTTACTTGGCTTGCCGGGTCTTCTCCCAAAATGTTAGTAAAAAAACAAAAAACAACACAGATCTACATTAAACTTTCTAATTAGAGATGATACAGTGTCATGGTTTACACAAAAGTTGTTACCAAAACATATGAGTATTTAGAAATACTTTTCATGTTTTATCCTAATTTTGTTTCCATCTTTTAGTCAAAAACGAGAAAGGTATTCTAGCCAGTGTTTTGGCAACAACTGGATTCCACTGAAGATATCCAACATGCCAAGTGATGGTGAACTACTCTACATCAATACTTCCGGTTTATTATCTGTCAGTAATTTTGACAATATTGACAACTTTAGCAATATTTTAATGACAAAAATTGAAAACCCATTAATATGGTACACCAATACAAACATGTTTTATAAAGTAAAACTGCCAAAATAATAATCCTTTCTACTATAGGCACAAGGCCTGAAATTTTTGGAGGGTGGGGGCTAGTCGATTACTGGTACTTGTTTTACTGACTCCAAAGGAATGAAAGGAAAAGTCAACCTTGGTGTAATTTGAACTTAGAATGTAAAGACAACAGATGAAATGTCACTAAGTATTTTGCCTGGTGTGCCAACGATTCTACCAGCTCACTGCTTTACTGACCCAAATAACAATAATCCAATTTCAGAAACTACTTTCATTGGTTTTTTAATTAAAAAAAAAAATGCGGATTTCAGTAATCCCTGTAATTAGCTTTATCTTTCTTGATTGTAAATTAATTCACACCATGGAATTGAGCGAGTGTTAACACACATAATGCAAGGACCATTAAAAAGGTAACTTGAAATAATAATGCATGGAGGAAAACAAAACCCAAACAACATTAGTCAGTGACTAATATTATTTTAGGTAAATTGGGAAAAATGTGAGACAACTCTGGACATGTCCTAATCTTATTATGACCTCATTAGCATGACACAGATTTCACTGTGCACGCTGAAAAAATGATGCAAGTATTAGTAAATAAATGTATAAGTTTGTACACCAAGTGGTGTAGAAAAAGCTGTTTGTTTAGATGGATTTCATCAAATTTGGCACTATATTTGTTTATTTTCTTTGAGATGAGAAATCAATAAAGTACATGAATATATATATATATATATATATATATATATATATATGTGCACGTGTCGTCTAAAAGACCATAAGTCAGGGAAAAGATGCCCACGTAGTAGAACGGGCATATTATCCAAAATGTATAGTATTAAATATCCATCATGGCTGGTCGGTCTTACCAATTGGTTTTGTGTAAAGAACACAAAGGAATCAGTTTGTTACCTAACACTCCATTGTATTCTTTATGCAAAAC
>NC_068991.1:65345881-65353917 GCF_001194135.2 Octopus bimaculoides
ATATATATATATATGTATATATACACACAATTGTGTCAATATATATATACAGACACACACACACTTGTGTCATACGTCACAAAATTTGTAAGGCAATATCTGAACTTAAAAGACATGCTAGTTCACAAAAACATTTCTTCAGAATCAGATTCCAAAGGGCAAAGATGTAGAAGAAACTTTAATAATATCTGTCACTTGTGTTTTAAACCCTGTCAGTCAGCAGCTGGTCTTAAAAGTCATCTATGGGCTCATCAACAGAGGGATTGTGCTGTGTCATGGGGTGTGGTGTGTGTGTTGATGGGATGGCTTTCATCTGTCAAGATGAAGCATCATCATATATATACATATATAGTCCAACCCATGCCAGCATGGAAGGCAGATGCTAAATGATGATGATGACGATATATATATGACAGGTTTTTTCCAGTTTCCCTTCTATCAAATCCACTCACAAGGCTTTAGTCGGCCGAAAACTATAGCAGAAGACACTTTCCCAAGTTGCCATGCAGTAGGACTGAATCTGGAACCATGTGGTTGGAAGGTAAACTTTTTACCATACAGCTATGCCAGCGCCTTGATAATTTCTACTTAAACTAGTTATATTTGCTCAAAGAATTTCTTTTGCAAGAGGCAATAGCTACTTGATTAGATAATATGAATTCATTCTCTCCAACCCTTGTCTAATATTGGAAGTCTTTTTGGGTGGTGGAATGGGGTAATGTTAAAGACAGAGATGACAGCAGTAAGCTCTCTCTCCCCACACATAAATCAATGAACTGTTGAAAGATGGTTGAAAGCTATGTTGAAGCCAATATTATCCCACATGTTTTGATCACATTGCAGTATTGTGCTGTACATCACACTGCATGTAAGGGTTTGGTGAGTGCATAAATCAGAAATGGACAGAAATCATGTAGATCAATGGTTCTCAACCATTTTTTGTTTTTTGCCTACAGACCTCTTTGATTCCTATTTTACACTATTGGACCCTCACAGCTATTCACTGTATGTAAAAAGATCTTACTATGTTTTTATAATTAAATATTATCAGGAATTGTATTAAAGAAATATTCTTATTTGTTTTATTATTTACTTATTTGCT
Source organism: Octopus bimaculoides (assembly GCF_001194135.2). NCBI lineage: Eukaryota > Metazoa > Mollusca > Cephalopoda > Octopoda > Octopodidae > Octopus > Octopus bimaculoides. The sequence continues at coordinate 65,346,984 of NC_068991.1, forward strand.
TGTTTCAGTCAATAGACTGCAGCCATGCTGGGACAGTGTGTTTTGTAAAAGTATAACCAATCTACAACACATAAATTTTAACAATAAAATCTTATATGGGTCCCAGTTGAAAATCATTGATTCGGATTATTTCTTATGAGCAAGAGTCTAGCTGACAAATAATGACTTCTAACTTGATCACAACTTCTTGAGGTAGAGGGTAATCGATCAAAGCGATACTGGTACTCATTTTATAGACTCAAGTAAAGATTCAAGGCTAAGTCAATATTGGCGGAATTTGAAACCAACGCAAATAGAAATAGCGATAACATTGATTTCTAACGGACACAAGGTCTCGATCCGAAGGGGTAAATTCAATTATAATCAACCACAGTACTTGACCAGTATTAGGTGGAAATCAAAGTTGGCCTCGTCGGGATTTGAACTTAAAACGCAAAAAGGCGATAACTAAACAATGTAAGACAATCATATTAGTTTCTTAAAGTTTAAGAGTGAATGAAGGGTATGGAAATAGGTTGATTGTCCTACATGACGTCTCAACGCCTGTGAATAGAAATATTGTGTTCCGTAATCGGTGGTCGAAATTAGGTCGCTGGCATAGTTCGAAGAGTGCGTCTTTCTTCTGCACTGCGGCGTTCACCCAGGAACAACCAAAAAGTCAATATCGATGATGATCGTTGTCATCACAATCACCGCCGTGACGATTATTATTATCATAACTAGACACCACCACCATCATCATCATCACTTACATAACGTAATGCATAAAACATCCCGTGTCTATAGGAATTTATTTAGAACACACACATACACGCAAAGTAATTTAACAACTGCCAACGTTAATTGAAACGAATAAAAAAATGAGTAGGAAGTATAGGGACATCAATAGATTAAATATGTTAAATGAATATATGTATGTGTATACATATATGTTATGACAGCTTAAGTAAACTTGTAAATATTGTTTGACATTCTTCCTTATCTTGTGCACACATGTGAAAAATAACCGATTGAAGTCGTTACAGATTGTTTCCAATTATTTTAAGGAGCGTCACATTCAAATCTAGTTTGAAAAGTAGATTACCGGATTTTTTGTGAGAGCTGGTAACAAGATTTATAGCGAGATTAGATTAGATAAGGGGATCTGTATGTAATAAGATGAAGTTTATAAAGAGGCATGGGAAGATTCATAGGGATCTAAAGGAATTTATAGGTGAAATTTACAAGCCTGAAAGCTTAAATGTTGAGGAATTTCAAGATTCGCAGAGAGATTGATAAAAGGCCAAGTGCTCAGATATTGACATTTACAAAAGGAATTTAGAAACGAGGAACATGGTAGAATTTATCAACGGAATAAGGAGATCTACAGCATTTTGTAACATATTCAAATATATAGATTTTATGGGGTTTCTGGCTTTTTTCTTTATACTAGGCACATAAACAAATTGATCGACAGAAAAGACTGCAATATTAGAGGTGCTTAATTTCATTGATCCAGCGGTATATTATTGGTACTTTTATCGATTAAAATAGTATGACTTGTAGTTATTCCATCGACTGCAAGATATTATTGGTAAATTATTTCATCGGTACAAAATTGATGATGGCGGAATTTGAACACAAGAGATAGCTGTATTAAACTAAATAAAATACAGACAACAACAGAGGCGTTCTCAACCGTTATCGCCATTTCCAAAATCTCAAATGAATGGATTGACCAATTCGTTATATTGAAAACATAACTGTTCTAATTTTATCTGCTTTTAATCCATTTTTTTTTGCGTATATCTCGAGTCTTTATAGTTTGTCCGGACAGTTAAGTTTTTAAAGAAAAAAAATTAAAACACAGTCGTGATTTCAATAAATTTTAACCGAAAAGTTGTTCCCCATGCATAACCAGTTCTTATATACAGAATGGTATTCGGGGGCAAAATATCAAGTTATCAGTTAAGTTTGTTGAGAAATAAAATTATAAATTCTTATATAAATAATAAGGCATGATATCATTAAGTAATGTTGCACAGTTTTAGGTAAATCGCATTTTATGTTCGGATAAGACTTGCAGTGTCGACTTCCAAGAAGTTCCGGAATTTACAGAGAATCAATGAAATGGGATCAGTGACAGGTTGAAGGAATTCGGTGAGGTTGAGATCGATGTTTGGACTAGAGAAACATCAAAACTAAAATAAATCTAATCTCGACTCATTGATAAAACCTGTCGAGATAGGATAGACAGATAGTTTATTTGATAAAACCTGTCGAGATAGGATAGACAGATAGTTTATTTGATAAAACCTGTCGAGATAGGATAGATAGATAGATAGATATAACGAAGTGAAGAAAGGAGTTTATCGATGCTGGTTCGCACCTACCTTACAATATTCACAGTAGCCGCAAACTGAACCCCGAGCATATTCAATTTTTTCCTCGTCTACTTGAACTTTTTCCTCTGTATCTTTTGCCTCTGAACTCTGTTCTTTCACATCAGCTTCGGCTTTAATTAGATTTAATAAACAAACCAGAAACAAGAAACCTGCGAGAAGATTGCGGGACAACATGCTTTCAGAATGTTCCTCGGCAACTGACAACTGTGTAGTAGTACGGGGTTATCTCCCTCTTTTTGTTTTTTGTCAGCGCTTCACTGCAATGCTTGTTCAAGTGTTTAACCAGTGCCAGTTAACGTGGGTTGTTTCGATTGGCTGCTATCTGGCACCTCGCCGAGCTGACTCAAGCGATTTTATGTTAATCATAGTAGATTTGAAAATAACTATTTAGCTAGTCTTTCTTAACCTCTTTTTTGTTTTTCTAGTCCCGTCTACATATAAGAAAAATGTAGTCTGGTATGCAACACAATTTATTGTATAAAATTAGCGGTAGCCTCCTCCAAAAATAAATTTAGCAAAAATAGTGTGATAAAAATAATTTCCACATGGGATTCCCCTAAATTTCGCTGCTTGTTATGAATGGCAGACTTGGATGAAAACCGGAAATTAATTAGCTAGATATCTGAATGAGGCCAGTTAAAAGATATTGGTAATGATGGAAGGCTTCTTACCTGAGTAATTAATGTTCTATAGAGCTTTAGTTTGTTACAGTCACGGCCATGGTAGAATACTGCCATCAATCGCTGTTCTTGTTCTTTAATCCCAGGTCAATCTGAGTGATCAAACCTATGATTAATGGCTCTCTAGCCATGACCATCATGCTATATTTTCAGATATGGTTTGGAGGGATTTTGGTTAGCTGGGGGTTGAATGATTTGTTGGGTTGAATTTCGCTGTGTGCGGTTTCCTAAATACATCCAAGTCCATTTTAAATTTTTGATAAGTCTGTTCATTTGGACATAAGCTTTTCTATATTTACAATGCTTACTTGCTTGAGGTTGTATCATTGTTTGCCAGTACGGAATCATAAATATATGATGTGTTTGTGGCTAAGTATTAAACTAGTACTTATTCATGTTGTGAGAGGTGGGAAAATTATACGTTCATGGCAGACAAATGATTCTATTTAACCCAGGATCGAGCAGAAACCAAAAGAACCTGTCTTCTCACTAACTGCTTATACCTCTCTCTTTTGATTCTGGTACACAACTTGATTTATAAGCAAGCGTTTGTAGAAAGTTATGGAAAATTCCACTTGAAATCATACATTTGAATGATTACAGCTGAAATATTATGTGCTGACCCATAGGCTGACATTGGCCGATCTGGTGTGGCCTATCTCTCATTACTGAGCTAATACAATTCCAATTCTGCACTTCACTACAATAGTATATCTAATGCTACATTATCCAATATTCCTTGTTCAAGATGGTAGGTGTAATCTACTGCTATATCTTGCAGGCTCTGTGACCACTTGGGTGCTTCCTTTATTGATGAACAAGAATAAATTTATTTTTGTTATTTAGAGGTTCATAATTGTTAGAAATTTCATACCTAGAATTATTATTATATACATATATATATATATAATGGGATTCATTCAGTTTCTGTTTACCAAATCCACTCACAAGGCTTTGGTCAGCCTGAGGCTATAGTAGAAGACACTTGCTCAAGGTTCCATGCAGTGGGACTGAACCCAGAACCATGTGGCTGGGAAGCAAGCTTTTTACCACACAGCTATGCCTGTGCCTATTTATTAATACTTTTGTATTAAAAAAATAGAAATTGGCTGTTGATAATATGAAACTGTATTCAGTGGTGAGACTCCAGTTGGAAGTTCTGGAGCTGTGGGGAGCATGGAGCCATCCCTTAATTACCATTACTTACTGGTCCATTCTGACTTGGAATCGTAGTACCTGTCAGAACCCTATCTATGGGTTAAATAGAGTTTTGTAAGGGCAGATTGAGGTCGTTAACTGAGGTGAAAGCAATCAATCTAGGAGAAGAAAAACGTCAAGATTAATATCCTCTTCCAAATTAATACCCTAAGCCAACATGTATGGCTGATAAAACTAACATAAGTTATGTCCAATAACATAGATTCATACCATAGCAACAACTATCTCATGTTAATATGTATTCTGCTGTGGGAGGAGACAGCAGTTTGCATAAAAGGAAAGTACTAGATATCCTGTTTGATACTTTTCCAATTTCACAAATCCATTGCCTTAGAGGAGTACTTTCTTTATTAACTCTGAATGGATGAAAGGCAAAGTTGATTTTAGCAAGATTTGAACTCAGAGCAGAGCATTGGAATGAATACTACAAGTCATTCTATCTGACCCTCTAATGACTCTGCACACTCACCACCTGGTGTATTTAGGACTGTTATATTCAATGTAGCTTTTGTTTTTGAAGCCTGTTGGATGTGATTTGAGAGAAATTTTGCTACCTTTTGCAGTAGGTCAATGAACTATACACAGAGGCATTATGTTAGGAATGATAGATAATGATCTTCAGTTTCCTCACTGTATTCCAATGCCATATCCCACAAAGACTAGCTTAACCTTTCATTCTCTTTTTCCTTCTTTTATTTTGGTTTTTGCAGGTTCTATAAAAATAAGTACCAGCGCTTGGCTATTCCAGTGCCTTGGCCTTGGCTATTCCAGTGCCTTAGCCATGGTAATGCCACGAGCATGTTGGCTGGCTTCAGTAGGTTCCGTTGAACCTTGTAGTATGTGACTAAATAAAGCACTTACTGTTGAATTGAGTTCTTTCTTTTTCTTTTCTCATTCGTGTTTGTATTTTCTTCAGTTTTGGATTTGTATTTTAATGTGGTTTTGTATTATATCTGTATCATGAACATACATGTTATATATATAATTATTATATTAAATTATCTAAATTTTCAGTACCAGTTATATACTGGGTTGATTCCAATTCAAGCACCTACAAAGTTTTACACTGTTGTTACTGACAGTTTCCTTGTAAGAAAATTCTGAATAATGCCATGGGAAGATTTTGGCATTTATTTTAAATTGAATGTTTTCAAATGTTTTTTGTTTTTTTTTTTTCATTTTATTACAAAGTTCAAGGCTTCATATTTTTTAAGGGAGAGAAAAATGTAGCCTTGTAACATTAATATATTGCTCATAAGTGAACTGACATGAAACCAGTTTGCAGTTGAAATTTGATGGGAGTTTACAAATTGCTCCATTGTAACCACCACCACCACCAACAACAACAACAGCAGCAGCAGCAACAACAACAACAAACCAATGAGAAAGCATCTACATGCCTTGTTCTGCCATAGATAGCACCAAATCTCCTTTAAAACCATACCTTACTATCTTAAAAAAAAAAGACACGTAAAAGCACCCACTACACTCTGAGTGGTTGGCGTTAGGAAGGGCATCCAGCTGTAGAAACTCTGCCAATTAGATTGGAGCCTGGTGTAGCCATCCGGTTGCACCAGTCCTCAGTCAAATCGTCCAACCCATGCTAGCATGGAAAGCGGACGTTAAATGATGATGATGATGATGATGATGATATGATAATGAAGTCCTAGATACATCATCTACATAAATGGGACGGTCACAGGTGGAGTACTAATATTCACATCATTCACTTTAGAATGAAAGACACAAGAGAATCGCCTCTAAATATACTTATGTAGTAATAAATAAAGCTACAGGAATTTTATTGTTAACTATAACATTGACTGGAATTAGCAACTTACTGAATTCACATAATGGGCAATAAATTAAAAATACTTCAGTACATACAGTTACTTGTAAGGCATTGTAGCTATGTCACACATACACACACATATATATATTTAGATTATGCACTAAAACAGGAATAGCTTTTTGGGTTTTTTTTTAACTGTAGTATGTTTTGGTGTATATATTATTATTTATTCATTTATTTTTCGTTCTGTCTATGCTATTTTCTAGTTTCCGTTTCCTTTTATATTCTTCACAGTAACTTTTACACACGCTTTTGATTAATGATAATAACTCTTTTCAAACTGCAGCACACTTACCTACTGACCCACATTTTATGTTCCTCTATCTCATGTTCACCTTTAACCTTGAATGTACACTTTCACTGTCTCTTTCTTTCTCTCTCCAGCTAAGAAACTCATGTACATGGCCTGATCAATAACTATCCGGACTGCTACCATAGTAACGAAGCTAAAGCATGCAGAGTAAAGCTGCTTGGCACAGATTGACCTTGAACTTTGCTGTGAATGTGCACTAAGTTTTAATGTTCCAGCTGTCTTCTGCTATTTACAGCAATGCTTGGAAGGAATGTGTGTAGCATGTGATCGTTGCATTGACCTTGACAGAGAAAGTTGAGCAGAAAATCTGCATCAAATTTTGCCAAAAGATTGATGGTAGCTGCTCAGAAGCCTATGCAAAGTTTTCAAAAATTTTTCATTGTTCTCGGCACAATCAAGGAGATCTTGTGCAACTTAAATGCGAGTGTCCTTTTGGTCTGCTGAAAGCAGTTTGGCACAAACTTGGCAGACATGCGTCTCCTACCCA
>NC_068991.1:65353927-65356383 GCF_001194135.2 Octopus bimaculoides
GGACTGAACTGAACTGTAACTAATCTGCACATCCTCTGATAACTCATGCATGGTGATTTGATGATTTTACTTCACAGCTGCATGCACATCTGCAATATTTTTCTCAGTTCTGCTGGTTGTGGGTCTCTCAGAATGTTTGTCAATATCGACATCTTTTTGGCAATCTTGGAAACATCTGAACTATTCGTACACTTGTGTGCAGCTCATACACTCCTCCTCTCCATACACTATCTGCGACTTTGTGTAGGCCTCTCTGCAGGTATTGCCATGACAACTTTCTTTGTTATGGTCAATGCAACAACCACACACTACACACGTTCCTTCCAAGTGTGGTGTGGCATTTTGTCCATCTGCCACTATGTTCTGAGTTCAAATTCTTCCGGGGTCAACCTTACCTTTCATCCTTTAAGGGTCAATAAAATAAGTACCTGTAGAGCAGGTGGGGGTTGATGTAATTGACTTACTCCCTCCCCTGGACTTGGTGGTCTCATGCCAAAATTTGAAACAAATATCTATAGTCTCAGTTGGTTATGTTTGTGAATCCAGTAGGGAAGTTTTATGACTGTTGCTTTTGATAGGACCCTAGGGAGGAGGTGTGGAGGGGCAATGGCCCAGTGGTTAGGGCAGCAGACTCGCGGTCATAGGATCGCAGTTTTGATTCCCAGACCGGGCATTGTGAGTGTTTATTGAACGAAAACATCTAAAGCTCCACGAGGCTCCGGCAAGGGATGGTGGTGAACCCTGCTCTACTCTTTCACCACAACTTTCTCTCACTCTTACTTACTTCCTGTTTTTGTTGTGCCTGTAATTCAAAGGGTCAGCCTTGTCACACTGTGTCACGCTGAATATCCCTGAGAAGTACGTTAAGGGTACACGTGTCTGTGGAATGCTCAGCCACTTGCACGTTAATTTCACAAGCAGGCTGTTCCGTTGATCGGATCAACTGGAACCCTCGATGTCGTAAGCGACGGAGTGCCAAAAACATAGGGAGGAGGTACCTGAGGACTCAACTGCTATGACCCTTCCAGGAATAGTGGGCATTGAAAATGAATGCATGGATAAAAATTAATTGGAGACATGCAGTTGGAAGTAAGTCTGTTCTTTGGAAGTTATAGCAACAACTCAACACATTTTACTTTTCATGTTTCCATGTTAGTAGACCTGAAGGTGCATGGTAAAGTGGTTAAGATAATTGGCTCATGATTATCAGGTAATACATTCAATTTCTGAGTCACTGAGTCCTTATGCAAGGTATTTCATTTCATGATTTAATAAGTACCAGATTTAATGAGTAATGAATGAGTAGTGAAGGCACATGGCTCAGTGGTTAGAGTATCAGGCTCACGATCATGTGGTAGTGAGTTCAGTTCCTGGACCAAGCTGTGTTTTGTGTTCTTGAGCAAGACACTTTATTTCACGCTGCTCCCATTCACTCAGCTGTAGAAATGAGTTTTGACGTCACAGGTACCAAGCTGTATCATCCTTTGTTTTTCCCTTGGATTACATCGGCGGCATGGAAAGGGGAGGCTGGTATGTATTGGCGACTGCTGGTCTTCCATAAACAGCCTTGCCTGGACTTGTGCCTCAGAGGGTAACTTTTTAGGTGCAATCCCATGGTCTTTCATAACCGAAGGGAGTCCTTTCCTTTCCTTTAATGAGTAGTAGCTTGGTGCTGGTGCAGTTCTCTCTCTCTCTCCTTCCGTTCGTCACTATAGCCAAGTCACTGACATGAGTGGAGATTACGAGTATGGAATTCACCCTTTTTATTAACGTGCTTCTATGAAAGTGTTGAAATTTAAATCCAAAATTTAAACTGAAATTTTATTAAATTAATGAAAAATATTAAGTTTCTGTTGACAAACCTTTATAAGCTACAATATATTCATTCGTGTATAAGTCACACCATTTTATACTTGATTCTAACTGGAAAAAAAAACTGGGGTATGACTTATACAAGGGGCCAGTTTGAATATGAAGAGAAAAAAATTTGTACCAAGATTTAACACTAAATTAGGGGTGCGACTTATATCCGAGTAAATATGGTAGTTCTACGGAACTTCATATAATTCTTATCATTCATTTTATAATTTTTTTGTCACTTATGGTGAAGTGGTGGTTGGCACACCATCAGTTACGACGACAAGGGTTCCTGTTGATCCGATCAACGGAACAGCCTGCTCGTGAAATTAACGTGCAAGTGGCTGAGCACTCCACAGACACGTGTACCCTTAACGTAGTTCTCGGGGAGATTCAGCATGACACAGAGTATGACAAGGCTGGCCCTTTGAATTACAGGTATAACAGAAACAGGAAGAAAGAGTGAGAGAAAGTTGTGGTGAAAGAGTACAGCAGAGTTCGTCACCATCCCCTGCCGGAGCCTTGTGGAACTTTAGGTGTTTTCGCTCAATAAACACTCACAACGCCTGGTCTGAGAATCGAAACTGCTATCCTACGAC
>NC_068991.1:65357026-65378008 GCF_001194135.2 Octopus bimaculoides
AAAAAAAAAAAAAAAAAAAAGAGGAGAGACACAAAAAGTGGAAGGGCAAATAAAATAAAAAAAGAAAGTGTCATACATACTTTATTCCAGATGAGCACTGATTGAGCAGATGTCTACCAACACACACACACATTTATGTATACAGGTAGAGATATTAAAGGGTTGGATAGAATGCCTTGCAATATTCGTTCCTTTCCTTTTCACGCTGAGTTCAAATCCTGCTACGGCCATCTTTACCTTTCATTTTTTTTCATGGTCAATAAATAAAAAGTCCCAGTCTAGGGCAATGAATCAGCAGAGTTGTTAGAGTATGAAACAGGATGCCTTGTGGTATCTGTTCCGGATCTACGCATTTTGAGTTCAAATTCCATGGTGACACTTCTGTCAAAAGTTGTGACAGACAATATCAACAATTTGAAAAACCAAGTGTAGTCTTTGTTTCAGTCATTTGACTGCGGCCATGCTGGAGCACCGCCTTTAGTCGAGCACATCGACCCTAGTACTTATTCTATCGGTCTCTTTTTGCTGAACCGCTAAGTTACGGGAACATAAACACACCAGTATCGGTTGTCAAGCGATGGTGGAGGGACAAACACAGACACACAAACACACATACATATATATATATATACATATATACGACGGGCTCCTTTCAGTTTCCATCCACCAAATCCACTCACAAGGCTTTGGTCGGCCCGAGGCTATAGTAGAAGACACTTTCCCAAGGTGCCCAGGACTGAACCCGGAACCATGTGGTTGGTAAGCAAGCTACTTACCACACAGCCACTCCTGCGCCTAATCTTCTGAACTTTGTCATTTGACATGCTAAAAATAGCAGCCAAATTTTCCTCAGATTTAACATTTTACTATATTGCAAAAGGAGGGACATAGATAATGTAGTGCTTGATATACAATGTTTAAGTGAAGAATAAGATAGTCATGGGTGGACCACCTATGGCTAGACATCTGCTCAGCCAGAGCTCATCTGAAGTTAAGAAGCATATTTGATACTTTTGAGGACGGATACATATCAAAAGATTATCCCATATACTAAGTCTTGCTGTTGTTGTCTCTGTCCTCTAAGTTACTTAGGTTTTAGTGTACTTTAGCCAGTTGGTAACCTCTTGACCCTGTACGAATTTCTATTGCAGAATATAATTTGTACCTACACACTCACATATGATGTGTTGAAGCAGCTGTAGTCAATTGAACTATATACAGTAAATATTTCCTGCAGACCAACAGTGGGATAAAATGCAATGCTGAATCTGACTGGAAGCATTTGAATTAGGTCATTAATAAACAAAATTAACTACTGCTCTGCACAGTAATTAATCCATGCTGACCTACAGGCCCGATAAAAATATCAGAATAAATTATATTAAAATAATAGTTATAATAGTCCTTTCTACTGTAGGCACAAGGTCTGAAATTTGGGGGAGGGGGGTAGTTGATTACACCGACCCAGTACTCAACTGGTACTTATTTTATTGACCCTGAAAAGATGAAAGGAAAAGTCGACCTTGGAGTTTGAACTCAGAATCTGAAGATGGATGAAGTACTGCTAAGCATTTTGCTGGGCATGCATACAATTCTGTCAGTTGGTTGCATTATAATAATAGAAACAAGAGCACTCAGAGGGTGCAAACCTCCACCAAGGCAACATCAACGTCCTCTCAATGATTAGCCAGAGATGATTTTTAAAATGAAAATATCTGAAATAAACTAGACTGCTCTCACAAACAAGGAGACTAAAAATGAACCTGACCACTCTCAAAGATTAAGTCAAAAATCAGGAAAAATAATCAAAAATCCTTGTCCAGTACTGGATCAATCCCCAAATCTAATCAGTTTGTGCCAGTCACAAGGCCAAACATCCCTGAAAGTTTTGTCTGAATCCATCCAGCAGTTCTTGAGATATCTTGTCCACGGACAAACAAACAAACACAACTGAAAATACCGTCACCTGCACTAAGGCAGAGATAATAAGAATGGCTTCAAATTTTGGCAAAAAGGCAGTAATTTTAGTGAGTGAGGATTAGTTACAAGATTATTTATCTTGATTTACATTTGCATATTTTTGAAATAAGTAAAGATTGAAGTAAAACAAAATTTCATATTATATATTTTAGAGGATTAATAAAGCTTGTTGATTAGTTCTCATTAGTCATATTCATGCAAATTTTCACAATCAATTTTATGAATTAATCCCCAGCACAACGTAGAAAGCAAGCTTGCTAGTATTCTTATAATGACTGTCCTCATCTCCATGCCCTACCATTCTCTTACCTTAAATGTCAGATTTCTTGAGGAATATTACCTAGGAAAATCCTTCCTATATGGATTATTCTTTTTCTGGAAGATTTTAGGAGAGTCAAAAAGCTGGTGTTATTTTCTTATGCTAATAATGATTAAAATGTTACATTGAAGTAATATTTATGCATATCCAGCTGTAGAAACTCTGCCAAATTAGATTGGAGCCTGGTGTTGCCATCCGGTTTCACCAGTCCTCAGTCAAATCGTCCAACCCATGCTAGCATGGAAGGCGGACGTTAAACGATGATGATGATGATGATGATGTTGTGCCCTCCCCTCAAGAACTGAAGAATGTATGAAGATGTTAAATAAAACAAGCGATTGAAGCAAGTGAACTTACCAGCAAGATGTGAGAGATTAAAATATAACAAAAAGCAGTTATAATAATAAAAAATATTTTATTCAACTGGGGGTAAAGCAAGCAGATAGTTTGTGCAAATATAATTGCAATAAAAAAACAGAATATGAAATCAGTTTTATAGGAAAACCAGTAAAAATTGTGAGTAAATGAATACTCCATTAGTGATTAGCAATGCTTTGAGAACAAATCAGTTATTGAAATATATTTGAGAGCTGGAAGGTTTCTGATTAAATAAACTCAGATCATTTGAGAATTAAAAAGGTACCAATGAAACTATTGACAAAAGCATAGTTTTGATTTTTACACATTCTGTTTCTCTTACAAATTTTAACTACTTTCATTTGTTTTACATTTCAATAAAGCAAATGATTGTGGCAGGAAAATATTGAGGTTGGATGAAATAAAAATGGAAAAGTGAATGCCGCAGAATATGTTGTTTTGAACTATTTTAGAAAGACAGAGACAAACTATGAAATCAATAACATCATGGAACTGCAAATTCCATAGTTAATATTTACAGGTTTGTAGTAAATTATTGCTTGGTAAAGTAAAACAAAATTACCAGAACATGTTTAAAATTAATTTTTCACACAAAATGATGATTGCTTCTGCCTTCTTAGTAGCAATATTTTGTTACTATTAAGCATGATAGCTTAAAAAATGCTGGGGATGTGGGATGGGAAGAAGTAGCAGCATGCTTGTTTGAAAAGCAGCAGATATTCATAAAGAAACCATTTGAGGCATGAAAATGGAAGACAAAATATCATTGAAACAACAGTCAGAACAACATGGCTTATAACTGAAATGCAGTGATTTAATACTAATTACAGTGGGTGGAGTAAATACCCAAAGCTTTTTAGTTTAAATTATATTTGCATATGTTTCAACAAATAAATAGCAATATATACTGTTTTTAGCTTGTTTTTTTTTTTCACTTTCACACAATACTTTCTGGATCTGTTGACTTACAAATTCAAACAAACCAGATTAAGTTTTTTACCATCTGTCAAATTATTATCAGAGTAACAAAAGTATGAAATATATACATATAAAAAAAAAAAAAAGACTTAAGGGAAATACAAGCCCTTTTTGTAGAAATCTTGAAAGACAATTGAACTTCAGTTCAAATTAGCTTTTTATAAATATTTTATCACCCTAAATAAGATAAATGTTGGCGAAAACCATTGAGCAATGCAGATGGGGAGTTAAGCAAAATATATAAGATGATGTTGATGAATGGAAACAAAGAAGAAAAAAAAACTTATTGTATCATTTTAGATTGTTTAACCCATTACCTATCAGTGATCTCATATAAGATCACTTAAAAATTACAAATTTCGTAATTATCAGTCAATATTTACACATATCTAACCTTTTTGCTATATCTACTAGGTATATTTCTCTGATATTCAAATGAGGTTTGCTAATTTTTCACCCAATATCTCGCTTATTTCTATTCAAAACATTATTTCAATCATTCCAGCGTGTTTCTAAGGCTGTTTTATGCTAGAAATCAAAGTTTCATAAAAAAAAAATTCCAGTTAATAGAATTATTGGAGGTAATGGGTTAATGAGCCAAAAATATTTTGAGAAAAATCTCCCTTCTCAAATACAAGAAAACAATGAAAGAGTTTGGTAACATGCTAAAATGGCCTGTGATAATAATATATTTCTCTGAGCCCCTTGATTATTTTCTTCTATTTGAAAAGGGCAAATTTTCATGAGATATTACAAATTCATTAAACAAATTTCATGAAATTATACATCTTTTCCTCTTCGTTTTCATTTATTGATATCACCTTGTTTTGCTTAAAATCTCACCTACATTTCTCAGGTTTTAGCTAACACCTTTATTACACATATTGCAATGCTTCAAGCAAATTACAATACTATTTTGTCGTAACAGAGAGATTCATAATTAAGAAGTTAGTCCAAAACATAGAATTTACTTGATCTTTTCTGCTTTTATCTTGTGTATTAACACCCACCTCCTATAAAAGGTTGATGTTTGTGGTAAAAATAAAAGAAAGTTGGTGAAGGTTATTTTCTCAGTGAGTCAAATTTTGGTGTTATTAGATAAGTTTTAAAAACAAAAAAGCAGATATGCTATCTGTAAATTCAAAGATAATGTATTTCTTGGTTTTTCTTCGTAAGAATCTGTCAAATTGAAAATGCTTCAACTCTGAACAGCAAATACATTTATTGGTTTCTTGTTCATAGCTTTTTAAGTTCTTTTTAAAAAACCAGATAATAAACTCAAGCTAAGAGTTAGGATTGGTTTACAAGAAGAAAAAAAAAAAAGGAATCAAGTGGTAAGAAGTTTGCTTCCCAACCACATAGTTCCTGGTTCAGTCCCACTACTTGGCACCTTGGATATGTGTTTTTTACTACAGTCCTGGATTGACCAATGCCTTGTGAGTTGATTAGGTAGATGGAAACTGAAAGTCCATCACACACACACACACACACATATATATCTCGTCAGCATATCATATATCCGAAAAAGAAAAAAAACACTGTAAAGCATAGAGCAGTAATGTATTTATATGCAGTTAAGTCTATGTCTGGTCATAGAGTGACCAATGGTTTCACATCCTTGCAAAAACATTGGTCATGCTATGACTAGACATATATTTAACAGCTCACACATACACATATATTGTTATTATGTGAAACTGTCGTATGTCCAAATGTGGCTAGGTACATTTTTTTTTTCAATATTTCTTTTTGTTTGCAATAGCTGGTTCTTTTGGTCAAACTATCGTATCTCCAGCTGCTTCAGATGCCAAGATATCAGAAACTGTCAAAGTACAACAGTTTTGCTATGGAATGGTGAAACTATTTTTTCATTTTCTGAAAAAGCAACGTCTTGGATTTACACTACTTTTGCATACATAGCAACAGCATGATTCTGTATATATATATATATATATATATATATATATCTATGCAAGTGTCTTGTGTTGATGTTGTGCCCTCCCCACCTGCTTGACAACTGGTGTTAGTTTGTTTATGTCCCCATGACCTAACAGTTTGGTAAAAGAGACCAATAACATAAGTAACAAATTTTAAAAATAAAGTGCTGGGGTCAATCTGCCCAGCTAACTTTTTTAAGGCAGGGTATCAGTATGGTCACAGTCTAATGATTGAAACAAGCAAAATATATTCCTTTTTTTTTTTTAATTGTCAGAAATAACTACTTGTAATATATTGAAGTTAAATTCAGTTGACTATACTGCACCGCCTTCAAAAATTAATTTAGCATGTAATCAAAAGATGACTAAGAATGTCTAACTTTGTATAAGCAGTGGGGTCAATTACAGTAAATACAGTATGTATTTAGAGATCATTGTAGGGTTTGAACTTAGGTTATAAAGATACATAACTAAATACTACAAGGCATTTGATTCAGCACTACTGTTTCTACCATTTACTGCCCTAAAAATTGTTTCAAATTTTGGCACAAGGTCTAGCAATTTTAAGGGGAGCAGCGTTAGTTAATTACATGAACCTCATTGTTAAACTGGTACTTATTTTATCAACCCTGAAAGGATGAAAGACAAAGATGGCCTTGGTGATATTTTACTGAAACACACTGTCTTTGTTTCATCTAATTTTGAAAGTACTGAAGAATTTAGGAAAATAACCGATTATTAAGCTGGTGTTTGAAACAAATTAACTTGAAATTTCAATGGAAAGTTATAATTTATACGACCTTCAAAACAGGAAATTGTACTATTGACCCAGGGTGGTCTCAAACAGGTAGACACCAAAAGGGTTACAGAGCAAGAAGAAATGCCACTAAGGTATACAAACAATTCCTGCCAGCTCATCATCTTCCTTACTACACTATGATTGCTAACTAAAGTACAAGGTCACTTATTTTAGAGTGGAGACAGAGTACAATCGATGAGATTACACAGTCCTTTGCTAGTTACCTATTTTATCAAAGCTGGAAAGATGAAATGCAAAGTTGGTCTTGGCAGAATTTGAATTCACAATATAATTAAACAGAATGAGGCATTTATACCATCTGTTATTTACTATCCTAATAATAGGGTTCTTTTTTCTAATTTAGGAACAAGACTAGTAATTTTTTGGGGAAGATGTTAGTTGATACCATGGCCCCATTAATAGACTGTTTCTTTATTTTATCAATCCTGAAATGATGGAAAGCAAAAACAATCTTGATAGGATTCAAACTCAGAACATTATTTAAGAGTACAAAGTATTTATTCCAGGCCATACGATCTGTTATCACCATAATAACGATACTTACACTCTTTCTTTAGCTTTAGTATAAAAACACCAACAGAAAACAAACATTCCATTTTCTTTCATGAGCAAGGATGAGTATTATATAACCTCTTGTAAAGGTGTCTAAATGGGAAGAAAATGAAAAATTAGAAAGTGAAAAAAAACTATGCTAGGTATAAACATAGCTATATTCTTTTAGGTTCAGTTCCACTATGTAGCACCTTAGGTAAGTGTCTTCTTTGGTAGACTTAAGAATGAGATTTTATAGTTGGAAATTATATTAAATCTGTTGTGTGTGTGTGTGTATATATATATGTGCCAGCATGGAAAACAGATGTTAAATGATGATGATGATATATGCATGTATGTGTGTGTGTGTATGTGTTTATATGTTGGGATTTCAAATTGTACCCCTTCATATCAAAACGCTAACAGCTGTCTGATGTGCAGACAAGGCTGTGATTAAGAAATTTGGTTTGTAGCTATATCGCTTCAAGCTTGATCTTGTTGTGTGGTACTTTGAGCATGTGTCTTCTGCTATTACCTTGAGTCAACATAAGGGTGAAATTCAATAGACCAGAACCCATCATTTTATATATATATATGGATTTTTACCGATATAAACTAATTAACTAGTAAGTGGGGAAAAAAAGTTGCTTCTCAACCACATAGTTCTGGGTTCAGTTCCATTGTGTGGCACTGTGGGCAGACAGAAACCGAAAGAAGCCTGTGTTCAGCCCAGTGTGGCCAATAAAGAAAGTTATGAAGTATTAATGGTCAACTTATCGAGTTATCTCCCTTGACTCCTTTGTCCACCATGCATGAAACTTACAAGAACAATGGAATAATTACCAGACAAAACCCTAGGGTCAATACAATTGATTAAGACCTTCAAAGGGTGTACCCCAGCATGACTGGAGTACACCCTTTGAAAGCTAGTAAAAGAATGGAAAAGAAATGCTACGGTTGCTTTTTTTCCCCCTACATAGTGTATTTTAGGACTACACATTCAACATTCTTCCTTTTTTTTTAGAAAAAAAAAGGTGTAATTTGAGGGTGTTTTGCTGCTATGACTAGCAGTTTGAGGGTTTTGATTAACAACTTTTTATAATGGCCTACTTCAGATGTGTTTATGGCTTATATGTTAATCATATCTTACAGATAATAATATCCTTGCATACCCACCACCTATCTTTTTTTCCCGTCCCTGACAATGTTTATGTAAGCAAAAATCAAATTATTACAAAAGACTGTTTAAAAGCCATCAACTGTTCATGGCCTGGGTTAGAAGCTCACTTCTAAACCAAATGGTTTTGGGTTCAGTCCCTTTGCACAGCACCTTGGGTAAGTGTCTTTTACAAAAACCCCAAGCCAACCAATGCCTTGAGAGTGAATTTGGTAGATGGAAACTGTATGGAAGCCCATCATATGTACATATGTGTGTGTGTGTGTGTGTGTGTGTGTGTGTTGGTACTGGTCCCCCCTGCCACATGACAATTGGTGTTGGTTTGTTTATGTTCTTGTAACTTAACAGTTCAGCAAAAAAGGCCAACAGAATAAGTGTTAGCCTTCAAAAGAAAAAAAAAAAAAAAAAAAAAAAAAGTAGAAGTTGATTCAAGATGGTGCCTCAGCATGGCCACAATCCAGTGACTGAAACAAATAAAAGAAAATAAAAGATAAATGCTTGAGACTCAAAGAGAATATTCCAGTGGTCCACCTGCAACCAATCCTTAGCATAGAAGCTCCCTTATTGGTTTAGTTGTATTAGCAAGTAAATAAAGCCAAGTACATTGAACCTGAATCTAAGAGGGAGTTCAAAACTAGGTCTCAGTGAAATACTTTACTGATATTTTGTATAATGATTTTCATCGAAATCAACCAGTAACAAGTAAAATTTGAGCCAACAGCCCTAAGACCTCAAACTAAATACCATGAAGAATTTTGATTCTTTGAAAACAAACATCTGAAAGCCGAGTAATCAGCTGTGTCAGCCTTATCAAACTTTTGCTGAACCTTTCTGCCTCACTCTCAAGTCTACCAAACAACCATAAGGGTCAGGCCAACATTTCTTATTCAGACTGATGATTATTTATTACATAGGCACAAGCCACAAACTTTTGGAAGAAGTACTTATATTTCACCTCATACCAAGACTAAAAAAAAAACAGCCCCTGCTGACCAAACATAACACTATGATTGATATCAACTGTCATTGATAATTTTGAAAAATCAAACATTTAAAAACTATTTATTGACAGTGAAACAATAGCTGTTGCTGTTTATGAGGATAGCCATGGGTCAGTTTTGCTATATTACACACAGAACAGAAGTAGATAACCAAAGATGTTAAGCTGAACAGATCTTTGTTACAACACCCACCCTATTTCACTAACCAAGATGATTATTTGGTTAAGGATTATAATCATGGCATTTTGGTCTAAAATGTGATCACATTTTGAAAACTGGTAAAATAGTCATTGATAAAGATTTAGCTGTTACACTGTAAGGGTTGAAGGAGAACATAACATTTTCTTCACTGGAATGCAACAGCTCACATTCTTGGTTAAAATAGCACAACATGATAAATTGGTTTACACAATGCTTGGAAATTCTTAACTGCTGCAACTTTAATAGCAAATAACCAGCAGAACTGAATAAGCTTTGGTAAAATGTGAACACAAAATAATGAAGCACTAATTAATTAAACAGTGCAGTAGGGTTGACTTTGTAACAAAGGTTTGTCTTCCCTTAATACCTGATTTCAGCTGCTCAAAAGAACTGTGTGAGTATTAAAAAGAACCATGTGAAGCATCTGCAGGATACGGAACTTCAAGGAGTTATTAAACTGGGAATCATAGACTGGAGTAACCACTCACTGAACCAGTGGTCCAAAAATAAAAAGGGGGAATAAAAGTACATTCTAAATTTAACAATTTGTGCCCAAAACTCTCTTGCAAAAGAACGTGTTAAATCTCTGATCAAGCTCCTTTATTTTCCGATTTCAATTCCAGTATTTTTTTTTTTTTTTTTTTTTTTCTGTTGCACCAGACAAAAGAAGAATATGGTTGGGATTAAAACATAAAAAATGAACACAAGATGAATAATAGATATTAGAAGCTTGATACTGTTATAGATAGATATTTTAAAGAATGACAAACATTACCACTATTGTATAGTTTGCTTTAATAAAAAGATATGAAGTTAAGTTTATTTTCTTTCTGTTTCTTTGGCCAAAAAAAAAAAAAAAAATGAAACATTTGGAATGTGTTTATTTTTTAAATAGAATTGTTCAGGAGTATCTTGGGATTTTAGTTTTGGAATGGACTGGATATATTTATTTATTGTTGTCATCATAAGACTTTATTGGGCAAGACTAGACGCAGGGAACTCACAAATGTGTAAAAAAAAAAAATTTTTTTTAAACTGGGGGAGCAATTTGGCAAGGAGCTAAGCTGTTGTGTTACATACTTTCATACACATGTGAAATGGGGGTGAGAGAGAGAGAGAGAAAGAATATAGGGAAGACAAAGGGTGTATAAAAGAAAGTAAAGTTTAAAATATATTCAACTCCTAATGTTTTCAAGTTAAATATATAATTTAACATTTTTTTTTTTTTTTCCAGTGTCATTACCATTAACCAAGAACATATCTCGGCTCTAGTTCTTGTGGATACACAGAGAAGACTGCTACTGCAGGAGGGTATGTATAAGGACACATGAACTTTGTTGCTTTAAAGTGTCTCCAAAGCATTATGAAACATCGCTTTATCTTCCGTAGGATCTGTAATACAAAATATTGAAATATAAGCAAGCTGTTATCAAAGATATTGTTACTAAAAAAAAAAATGTTCTTTTACATAAATTTAGCAAACATTGAATGATGATTGTTTTACAATAAGAAACACATCTGATGTCTTAGCTACCTGTTCAGTCCTTATATCAATGATTGCTTGAGAGAACTATATCTACCTTCATCATTATGGTTTCACACAGGTTGTATATGTCAGCTGTTTTATAGCTTTACAACAAATAACCTCACAAAGAAAGTTTTGTGGAAACAAGCAAACTAGTAACCGATTGAAACCCAGATCAAGAAGAGGCTGGAACACACCCTATGAAAACTTGTTTCCAATAGAACAAGGAAAGCTCACCAATGGACAACACTCCCAAGGAAGACACAAACATGATAGACCAAAAACAACATGGAGAAGATCCACCGAAACTGAAGCATTGGCAGAAGACAATTGCAATCTCGTTAGTGCCCTGTGTTCCATATGGAGTTATAGGAGCCAGATTTGTATGAAAACACAGTCAAATTTGTACCTAACCACAGAAGCAGATTTGTACAAAAACGCCATGCCAGGTTTGTACCAAAGTACCAATCAAGGTTTATACTGAAGTACAGAACCAGATTTGTTGTCATTATCTTAGCTACACATCTTTACTATATGTTTTTATGCCTTCTATTGAATAAACTAAAATCACCAGTCAAAGAGAAACAGCACAGAATGGTCATAGTTCCAGCCCAGCTCTTCTCCTTTGGCAAACATAAGTTAAAAAACAGAAGTTTATAATAGCATTGAACTTAGGAATCAGTATTCTCATCTGTTCTACAATTGCAAAATAGATTAAAGATTTGCTTTTCATTTTGCTTTCTTATTTGCTTTTCTTATTTTGATTACAATGTCAAGATATCTTCCTGTATAGCATGATACCCCAGAAAACAGAAGTAGCTCAAAGAATTCTCTCTCTAAATGTCACGATATCAATAGATTTTTTCATGTCTGGCTTTAAATGTTTGACTTTAAATGCCAAAAATTTACTAATAAAATAATCATTATCATCAATGACTCATGAAAGCATATGACCTAGTAGTTAGTGTGTTACACTCATGAGATTGCAATTGTGGATTTGATTCCTGTACTGGGCACTGCATTGTATTCTTGAGCAAAACACTTCATATCATATTGCTCCAGTTCACTCAGTAGTAACCCTGTAACAGACTGGCATCCTGATCAGGGAGAATATTGTGATCTCAGTCACCTATATCGCCATGAAAGTGGATGACTAGCCCTATGAATTCTAGGACTCAAGATGGTACTTACTTATCAGTGACTCACAATTTGTCATCCTGGCATAAAACAAACATATCATAAATAAATTATGAAAAATATTTGAGATATGTCAATGAAGAACCCAGACGAGTCGTAACATGCTGTGACACCTAACCAACCCAAATCAGCTTGAAAAAAACAAAGGGACACACATTCTCTCATACACACGTACACACACACACACACCAAAAATATCAGACAAAAAATATGTAAATTAGGATTATACATTTTTGTTTGATTGCTACTATACTCTGTGATTAATTCACTAACCAATCAATTGATGAATAACCTTGGATTTACAGTTCATATGGATTGCTTGGTAGATTTGACCAATTCAGATTCCTATATTCTTTACTTGACACTTTGTTACACAGGTGCTTTTTTTTTTTTTTTCACAGTGAGTACTGAGTGACGTATTCACCTGGATTTCTTCAATCATTCAAACCCACCTGTCCACCCACACAGCATTTGTACCTTTTCCCAAAATATTAGGCTAGTGAGTAAAAACTATTGAAGTAAGAAATCAAAATTGGACCATGAAGACTTACCAGATTAGTACCAATGTGTGTGTGTGTGTGTGAGTGTGAGTGTGTGTTATATCTTACACACACAAATGAAATGATAGATATCAATAATACAAGAATTAATATATAACTTTTAAGCAAAAGATATTGTCATCAAATAATCAACATATATATATATAAGGGATACTAGTCTTTAAGAAAGACTAGTTTACAAGCTGAAAAATGACAAAGTAAACATGATAAATGTTAACATCAAAGAGGCAGAAAACAATATCAAGCTGACACATGATTATATCACATGCACCAAGCAATAATATCAGACAGGCAGCATATCAATATCAAGCAGATATTTGATCACACAAAGCAGATAAATGATATCTGGCTAACTGGTAAATTATAGTATCAAGCAGGTGATAATATCAAACATGCAAATAGTGATATTGAACAAAGCAATGATACAAAAAGCAAATATTGATAATAATAAGAAAAATATTAATAGTAATAATAAAAATTAATGAAATTATACAAGTTTAAAGGATTTAGTACAGTTTTATTAGGAGATGTTAATTAATGCCACATGTTTAGCAGTTAAACTATTAGTCAGTGAAATCAATCAAGCCATGTCTTATTAGTGAAATTACTATTTAAATAAGTCAGAGATCTCATAAGTATAATTAGTTAAGTTTCTATGCAAGTTGTATTAATATAACCAGTTTAATTAATTAGATTAATAAGACCATTCTAGTGAGAATTTTAGTGTCATCATTTCTTTAGATGTTTGTTTATCAGTGAGAAGAATCAAGCTACAAGTCCCTAAATTTGAGATTAGTTATTAATTTAGTGTGGAGACGCAATGGCCCAGTGGTTAGGGCAGCGGACTTGCGGTTTCGATCCCCAGACCGGGCGCTGTGTGTGTTTATTGAGCGAAACACTTAAGCTCCACGAGGCTCCGGCAGGGGGTGGTGGCAACCCCTGTTGTACTCTTTCGCCCCAACTTTCTCTCACTCTTTCTTCCTGTTTCTTGAGTAACGCTGCGATGGACTGGCGTCCCGTCCAGCTGGGCGGGACACATACGCCAAAGAAACCAGTAAACCGGGCCCATGAGCCTGGCTAGGCTTTGAAAGGGCGACGTTTATCGTTATTTATTGAGTGAAATCACATTAACTTTATCGTTTATGTTTCTATCTAATTTACAGTTTCACCATTTCTTTTCAGTTTCTTCATATCCATATCTCATCATGCCCTTTTCTTTACATTTTTACTTTGGTCTGATAGTCTTAACTCTTCATCTACTTTTAATACGAACCATAAAAAAGACAATGAGTGAGCCTCTATGTAGTTGTTCAACCTGCTAGAATTGGCAGTCAAATATCCTTAAAATTACATCCTAATGTTTTAAATAAAAAAGGACACACTAGATAATGTAGCATTTCACATATTTATAAGAAAGGCTGAATAATCTTAACTGGTATAGGCACAGGAGTGGCTGTGTGGTAAGTAGCTTGCTTACCAACCACATGGTTCCGGGTTCAGTCCCACTGTGTGGCACCTTGGGCAAGTGTCTTCTACTATAGCCCCGAGCCGACCAAAGCCTTGTGAGTGGATGTGGTAGACGGAAACTGAAGAAGCCTGTCGTATATACGTATATATATGTATGTGTGTGTATATGTTTGTGTGTCTGTGTTTGTCCCCCCCAACATCGCTTGACAACCGATGGTGGTGTGTTTACGTTCCCGTAATTTAGCGGTTCGGCAAAAGAGACCGATAGAATAAGTACTAGGCTTACAAAGAATAAGTCCTGGGGTCGATTTGCTTGACTAAAGGCAGTGCTCCAGCATGGCCGCAGTCAAATGACTGAGAAACAGCACAGAATGGTCATAGTTCCAGCCCAGCTCTTCTCCTTTGGCTAACACGAGTTAAAAAAAGGGAAGTTTATAACAACATTGAACTTAGGAATCAGTATTCTTATCTGTTCTTAAGCTACAATTGCAAAATAGATTAAAGATTTGTCAGGAAATTACTCAACAAAACTATAAAGAGATTGGATTGCTGAGTCCATTTTTGGAATATGGTAAAGTATTACCCTTGTAGCAAATATAATCCTTTCTTATTTTGATACAAGGCCAGCAATTTTGAGGGGAGGAGTCTAGTTGATTACATTGACCCTAGTACTTAACTGGTACTTATTTTATCCTTTTGCCTTTCATCCTTTCAGGATGAAAGGCAAAGGTGACCTAGACAGAATTTGAACCGAGAATGTAAGTACAGGTGAACTACTATTAATCATTTTGTCCGATGAGCAAACAATTCTATCCCCCACCTTACTAGCAGCAGATATTATTATTATTACTATTATTAATGTGGCAAGCTGGCAGAATCATTAACATCACAATCATATCTTACAGATGTTTCTGCTGTAAGGAACTGTGCACCCAGTGTGACATTATGACTTCCTCAGAACCATTTGAATGACTTCATTCAAATAGCTCTGAGGAAGCTACACGATATTGCACAGGTACTCATCTTTGTGCACATAATTCCTTATAGCAGAAACATGTTTAACCCTTTCATTACCATATTTTTTTTTTTTTAGATGCTCTGTGATTCTTTTAATTAATCTTAAATATAACAAAGAATTTAGTAAAATAACTTAGTTACCATTAAGCGAGTGTTAAGAACATAAATTGCGACTAAGTTTTGGTGGAAGATTTTAATTCAAAATTTACGAAAACAAGACAATTGTGCTACAGAGCCAGAGGTGGTTTCAGCCGGGTTGGTATCAAAAGGGTTAAGCTTATAAAAGTGCTTACATAACTTCTGTTCTTTCATCATTTACTTATCAATATTGCACTCTGTGCTTACTCGCCGCTTTCTATAAGAGTCCAGAGCAGGGAAAATCTAACAATTCCCTTTCTCACTGCCAGTCCATACACATATTGAGTTCTAACACCTAGTTATTGGCACCATTGTAGGTAAGCGAAATCCTAAAACGTATGTGTGTGTGTGTGTGTATATCACATAGCTATTTATAGTGTTGTAGGTTTTACATATCTAACAACACCTCATCTACTGTTTAACAATCTATGTCTGTAAGTTATTAATCTGTGTTTAGATGTAAATGCATACTATATTAATACATTTCTAACTAATATCACAAAATATATATAGGTCATTAATGAATGTATATTAGTATATGATGGGGGTATTAATGTTAAAATGTAAATTTGTAATAATATTAATTAGTTTTAATTAACACAGAAGATTAATTAATACTACTGAATTTCAAATACAAAGGTAAAACAATGACAAGCAACATATATTTGCCATCTTTAAATATTTTTTGACATGCATTCAAGATGCAAGACAGAAAATTTGCAGGGTGGTTGAATTAAGAGACAGGCAGCAGGTAATAGGAAGAGAATATAGAATTGAAACCTTTGTCTAGGGTCCTGTTAAATAGAGACAAGGAGCCGGAGGTGTAAAGCCAATTATGAAGGCTTCTTTTAGAATTTGCATAGAAACACGAGCACCATGCCCAAGTTTCTTCTTAATCTGAAAATTCAACAAAACAAAGAAATATATGTAGATATAAGAGATGAGACAAATAAGAAATATGAATAAAAAAATATATGTGATGTGTGTTTGTTGTTGCAGTAGTAGTAGTGGTGGTGGTGGTGGTGGTGGTATAGTTTCTTTCCTTTTCACCTTTTGCACATTCATTGGACTGTGATAAAGAATTGGTGTTAGATTGTAAGCTGGAGAATCAATAGCTCAAATAAGACTCAGGTATCTGGGACAATGCTATTCCTTCACACACAGATGATATAGAGTTTTTCAATCTACAGAGAAATAGTTAAAATTGACATGTTTCTATGTCTCCAATGTAGATTTACATACAATATCTCACACTTGTGTGGACTGGATTCCCAACTGAAAGGCCTCTCATATTAAAGTGTTAAACATTTATAATATGAAAATTAGTAGCCCCCAGCTCCTTGGAGCTACTGGATTAGGTGTGAATATAAACAGATTAGCTACTTGTTTCTTTGGGACTGGTCAAGAGATAAGACCACAATAAAGGTCAAAAATCAACTTAAGGCTGTTTGTGTTTTTCTCTCAATCCACAGAGAAATAGGTAAATGTGACATGTCTACAGGTTTACATATACATACATACATACATATATGGTTTGGCTTCGTGCTCTTGCTTGATGGGACTGGGTGGGGGGTCATTCCAAGTGGGTGATCCCAGAGCTGCCATCATGTGTAGAACCAATTTCAGTCCCTGTTTCATATATGTATGGTTTCCTTATCTGTACACTCAATAACCTCTGTTCCTCTGAACTAGCTCGCTACATACTTCCTCCAACACATTCATCATTAGCATTAATTTAGCATTAAACACCTCTTCCAGCCCTTCTTCTCCAGACTAGAACCGACTCAAATTACTTCTCTGCTCATTTTTTTTTTTTTAATCAACATCGTTGTAGAAAGAGCAATGCTAACGAGAATTTTCAGTGTCTCAAAGACTGGCGAAAAGAAGAGGGGTGGGACATTATCTTCAGGAAAAAGTCATGCCCTCAAATGCTTTCAACAAAGTACAAACGCCTAAAGATACCCTAGGAGCTGCCAAATAATGGTATCAAGTTAGGTGATGGAATAAGTCTACTTTCTAAATATTGACATACAAATATTTAAGCTGAACATCAACCATATCAATCTTACCAGTCTGCCAGGGACTGCAAAAGACTATGGGCCCTGTCTCCTCTCTTTTGACTTTACTGTAAAAAATTAAACTAAAACCTGTATCTAGTAGTGACCTCCTGAACCTTATTTTACCATATACCTGGCACTCCACTGGTGCTACGGTATAGAGAAAAATAAGCTATCCACCGGTAAACCAGTGTTATGGGCTCAAAGGGTCAAGGCTGCAATCTTACAACATGACTGCATATTTAAAAAACTCACTAAGCAGCCACATGGTTTTGGACATTAGTAAAATAACCTATCTTGTTAGCACTAAATGATTCCTGAATTATCTTGTTGAGATAAAGTAGCACAGATGAAATAACAGAGACATCTTATAGCACACAATTTCAGCAACATGGTTGTCTCAAATGATATATAGCTCAGATATCATAGGTGAGCCTGTCTCCTTTTCATTCCAAACTGGTGTCTATTATACTCACTATCATTTACTACAGCTGTGCTGTGTCTTAACGAAGACCTTAATACTCTGGTCTCTGTTTGTTGAGGTCAATCAGTAATTCTAAATATTTTACACTCCAGAGTTACCTTGGTTGCACACCTCATCTCTAATCCCTACATTGCTATGGTATAACAATAATATAGTTTTACACTATAGGGATAATACTAATATAGAGAAATTCAAAGGACAGTGAACGCCATCTATACCTTCTTTAACCATTCTCCATTCACTCATGGAAGTCACACAATTTTTAGAATCACTGATTATAGTTGAAACTGTAAATTTCTCCTCAACTTCATGGCTAAATAGTTAATCATTGGTAAGTCAAGCAGCTATAAAGATTTGCTACAAAATCATCTTGAACAGCAAGGTGAATGAATGAGTGTGTGTGTATAATAATTCTACATTTTTCAGTTGGTACTATTTTCTTGTTCAACAGGTCATTACACACATTACATGTGTGTGTGTGAAGAAAAATTTATCAATAGAAGAGTAACAGCAAATCAATGAGCGTGGTCCCACACCCTGGAACTTAAAAGAAAATGAAAGACCACATGGGCATGAAAGGAGGAAATTTTGTTACTCCTATTTCAGTGTGGACAGTGGTGAAAAGAAAACAAAAAAATGTTCAGACTGCCACTGTATATTTATACAATAAACCATAATTTGAGTACATCACATGATTCTCAACCGAGGGGAGGAGCAGAATAACTTGAGTAATGCTTCTGTGGGTTACATATCACTATCTCAACCAGTGTTGAACTGGAGTTAAACAACCACTAACTACTTCCATCACCATTGCATTGAATGTCCACTTTTCCATGTTTGCATGGATCAGATGAATTTGTTAAGGCAGATTTTCTGCAGCTGGGTGCCCTTCCTGTCACCAACCTTTGCCTGTTTCTAGACAGAGTAATATTTCCCCATGGCCAGACATGTTTTTCATGGAAGAGTGACGATGATGCTTGTTTACAATCATCACATGATATCAAGAGAAGAATACAAACATACACACACAAACTCATGTATATATAATGGGCTTTTTTCTACCATATCTTTTTCTACCCAGGGCTATAGTATAAGACACTTGCACCTATGCAGTAGGGTTGAACCTAAGACCACATGCTTGAGAAGTAAGTTTCTTAACCACACAGTCATGCTTTTATCATTTACTTGTTTCAGTCATTAGACTGTGGTCATGCTGGGGCACCACTATGAAGAATTTTAGTTAAACGAATTGGTCCTAGAACTTATTTCTTTAAAACCCTGGTACTTATTTTATTAGTTTCTTTTGCTGAACTGCTAACTTACAGGGATGTAAACACACCAACACCAGTTGTCAAGTGGTAGAGGTGGTGATGGTGGCGGAAACACAAACACTCACATATATACATACATACATGATGGGCTTCTTTCAGTTTCTGTCCATCGAATCCACTTGGTAGGCCTGAGGCTACAGTAGAAGACACTTGCTCAGGGTGCCAGGTAGTGGGACTGAACCTGGAACCATGTGGTTCTGAAGCAAACTTCTTACCACACAGCTATGCTTACACTGTGTAGAAATACTGATGTAATTACATACAAAAGTTAGTGGAATGACAGAAGTAACACAACCCTCTCCTAAATATCTTACAGCATTCAAATTTATCTCTTTCTATTCTCAGTTCAAATCCCATGGAAGATGGACTTGTCTTTTATCTTTCAAGGGTCAATAAATTTAGTATCTAACATATATACTAGGCCATATTCAATCAGCTTATACTTTTCTCCATTAAATTCTTGGCTTTATGCCAATTTGAGAAAACCATTATTAATATATGAATATTCGTGTAATAATATCAACAATTTATGCTTTGGTGTTTAACACTTCTGGGTTCAAAAGCCATTAAAGGTTAGATTATTATTTCCATGAATTTCTCTGTCTTTCCTTCTTTCTCGTTCATTGTAGTAATAGCTTGATAAACTAAAAATTACTTGTTAATTATACAGAGTCTCAGTCAATCATACTATACAACCCTTCCTTCCACCTCTTATTGAAATTGGTCACTGTGCCAAGTAAAATATAATGTATACTAAACAAAAATTAAAAATTAAAAATCAATATTGATGCATGTAAACATATGGGGTGATCGAAATGTAAGCATAATACAATGAAGGACTTCAATGATGGTAGTAGTGGTAGTAGTAGTAGTAGTAGTAGTAGTAGTAGTAGTAGTGATAATGGTGGTAATAGTAGTAGTAGCAGTGTAGCCTCAGTAAGCTGTACTTGAGTTGATTTATGACATAAATGTAATTAAGTGAATATCTAAGAAGAGACAGAGGTTAAAAACCTTGGTTAGGGGATTCTGTAGCTCGGGTCTCTAATGTTATGTTGTACATTCTACACACAATGGTTTACTGGTTTACCATGTAGAGTAGGGCTTCTCAACCACTTTTTCATCTATGGACCCCTTTGATTACTATTTCATTTTAGTGGACTCCCGTAGCCATTCGATGTTTAAAACTAGTTTTATAGATATTTCTCTCAGAATTTGTATTTTGTTTTTCACACATTCACTTGTGTAGTTTGAACTATGTAAAAACATTAGAGAAAGAAATCCAGCCGTTTCTTGCAATAAATATGCTTAAGGCAAAATTTTTTCATGGACCCTTAATATACTACTGTGGCTCCCCCTTTACTAGTCTGCTTGTGTTGACCACTGCCACTACCACCACCACCACCAAGGTTATATGGGCTGCCAAGGACCATATGGGCCCCAGTTGAGAACCACTAATGTAGAGTGTAGTGTGGGGCTCTAAAGACATGGTATGTGGGTTTTAGTGTAGCTGTAAGGACAGTGTAGTGGAGGCACAATGGCCCAGTGGTTAGGGCAGTGGAATCGTCGTCGTAGGATCGCGGTTTCGATTCCCAGACAGGGCGTTGTGAGTGTTTATTGAGCGAAAACACCTAAAGCTCCACGAGGCTCCAGCAGGGTGTGGTGGCGAACCCCGCTGTACTCTTTCACCACAACTTTCTCTCATTCTTACTGTTTCTGTTGTACCTGTATTTCAAAGGGCCAGCTTTGTCACACTCTGTGTCACGCTGAATCTCCCCCCGAGAACTACGTTAAGGGTACACGTGTCTGTAGAGTGCTCAGCTACTTGCACGTTAGTTTCACGAGCAGGCTGTTCCGTTGATCGGATCAACTGGAACCCTCATCGTC
>NC_068991.1:65378392-65380894 GCF_001194135.2 Octopus bimaculoides
AGATGGTGGCATGAAATATAGCTGAAAGGATGTTGTATAGGGTGTAGTGCAGCTATAAGAGGAGTGTGGTGGTGTATGCAGTTGGAAATATTTGGTGTATCACACATGTAGCATATTATGATGCAGCATAGCACACATGTAGCACATGTCATAATACATCATACAAGTAACATATCTTTATGTGGCATATCATTATGCAGCATATGTGGCACATTACATATGTAGCATATCATTATGTGGTATGTCATGTCACACACAGCATATCACACATGTAGCATATCATCACATGATATAACATGTCACGCATATAAGACATATACAGTATGCAGTGTGGTTGGAAAGATACATGTAGAATAAACAGCTGCCAATGAAGTCTCTCAGAAAAATCAAAAATGCAATCCAAAAAAGTCAGATTATAAAAACATGTTTATATATAAGTATAGTAGTATTTCACTTAGTTTTATATGTGGAATGCATTTTTTTTTTGGTCATCTTCAATTCCTCTTGAAAGAGTAAAGGATCTGTTATTTCGTCTTTTTTTTTTTGTTTAATTCTTTCCAAATATCTTTTGTTCACATCAACTTCTTCCAAGTCCTTGATTAATTCTTTTCCAAGTTGACACATAGTGCATTCCACCTCAAGGCCCAGTCCTTGCTGCAGTAGAGGGTTGTGTATGCACCTCAATGACCCTTAGAGCTTGTGCTTCAGTCCTAGTAGAGCCTTCCACGTTGGACAGGTCAAAGGAGAGTCAGACTAATATGGACCAGTTTTTCCCAGAAGTAAAAATGGGTTTGCATAGAGCCAATATCCCTACCTAGAAAAAGGAAAGTTACAGAAGCATCGATGACAATTCAAAACCAGCAAGATCTGGGAGAGGAGACAGCTCACAGTAGAGAACATTGGAGAAAAGTTATCAATGGCCTATGTTTCATAAGGAGTAAAGGGGCTTAATGTAATGTCCATAGTGTATTCCATAGCATTTCTAGTAATAGATTGCTTTATAAGTGATCTTTTACAATGTCAGCTTTTAAATTAGTGTTTCTTGTTTTGACACAGTTCATTAGAGAGAATATTGTTGCAAAGTGAGGAAGAGTTATTGAGACCTGAGGAGGGGGAGAACCTAAGAGATATGGGCTTGGCCTACCTGAAAGGCAGGCTCATGACAAGGCAGGTGACTGTGCTAGGTGGAAGGTCTTTTTCCGATGTTCCATGAAGATCAAGAGGAACTAAGACACACACACAATCTTGCACAATACTGCTATATTTTTTTTAATTCAACTCTGCAACCTCTCTTTCACTCACATATATATTTATACATAATACACACACACACGCACACACATGCACGCACGCACACACGTGCAAGAAAAATGATAGCCTATAAAACTGATATTTTGTTAAGTAGTCTTCATTATTATATTATTTTTAAAATGTCTTTTTTAAACACTCACACTTCAAAAAGAATTAGTTGGTTGCATGAACTAATCCACTTTGAAGAACTATCCAAAGGATACTGGAACAGAATTATTTTCAATTGATCATGTCATCATTTTATTTACTCATGTACACTTCGAAAAGAGACAGAGAATAGTCATACTCTTCTTCCTCTTCCTCTTCCCCCCATTATTTAAATCTGCTCCTCACTTTCTACTCTAACTTTCTACTCTCCTAACTTTCAATCTCCTAACTTTCTACTCTCCTCATTCTCACACATTTAATTTAATTTAATCTCACTCCACTTAATCCACATTCTCCATCTGTTTTCCTTTCTTTCTCTCTCTCACTTTCTCTTGCTAGACTCGATCTTCTTCTCACTGTCATTTTTACACATAGCTTACCCCTTCCCCTAAATTCAATGGCCTTGTGCCAAAATTCGAAATCAAAATTATAAGAGTGGATAAAGTGGTGAGCTGGCAGAATCGTTAGCATGACAGGCAAAATGCTTAGTGGCATTTCATCTGTCTTTATGTTCTGAGTTCAAATTCTGTCAAGATTGACTCTGCTTTTCATCGTTTAGGAGTCAATGAAATAAGTACCAGTTACACTCTGGGGATGATGTAATTGACTTTCCCCAAATTTCAGGCCTTGTGCCTATAGTAGAAAGGACTATTATAAGATTGGATATGTGAGACATTAATTCCTAGGGATATCTGAGGAAGGAATTTTTATTCTGAAATATCACATCAGACTCTGGATGATTAAATTACAAGTTATTATAGTCCATTGTTTGTATTATAGTGCATTGTTGTGTCATTCAAAACATTTTATTCTTTACAAACACTACACAATGCTTCAAGCAAACTACAATACTCTCCTACAATTACAACTGTTTCTCTACTGATTCTGTTTTTAATGCTAATTCACACAAAAGATCCTTGTGAAAAGTGATGCAATGTAAGCACGCACCTTTGATACGAGTTTGACAAAGTGCCACTCTAATGTTTAAAACCACAAATATTACTCTTTACTCTCTTTTACTCTTTTACTTGTTTCAGTCATTTG
>NC_068991.1:65380994-65381464 GCF_001194135.2 Octopus bimaculoides
TGTGCCACCCGCACAAGAGCCAATCCAGGGGCACTGGCAACGATCTCGCTACATAGGCAAGACTGTGTGGTCGAGAACTTGGCTTTCAGGTTCAATCCCACTGTGTGACACCTTGGGCAGATCTACTATAGCACCAGGCTGACCAATACTCTGTGAGGGAATTTGGGAGATAGAAACTCTGTGGAAGCCCGTCATGTATGTGTGTGTCTTTGTGCTCCACCACTGCTTGGTTTGTTTATGTCCCCCATAACTTAGCCGTTCAGCAAAAGAGACTGACAGAATAAGTACCATACTTAGAAATAAGTACTGGAGTCAATTTGTTTGACAAAACCCTTTAAGGCGGTGCCCCAACATAGCCACAATCCAATGACAGAAAGTAAAAGCCAAAAACAGCAAAAGAAAAGAAATGGCAAAAAAACAAAAAAAATCCCCTGTAAATACAGAAAAGAATTTGAAGAAAATTAAAATGC
>NC_068991.1:65381474-65384448 GCF_001194135.2 Octopus bimaculoides
AATAAACCATGAAAAGTTTTGAAAAGAACTGAAAAAAATTGGAAGTATTACATTTTTGGCTTAGCTCAGTGGTTCTCAACCAGGGCCCATATGACCTTTGGGGGATCATTGTAAGAGTTTTTTTTTGTTTATATTTACGTGCAATAAATTGATTATACTTCTATAATACTCAAAATATTTAAATTTCTTAAAAAGTCCCGAATAATATTTAACAATAAAACTATAATAGGATTTTTCAAACATTGAATGGCTACGAGGGTACACCTGACTAAAACAGAAATCAAAGGGGCTCATAGATAAAAGAAATGGTTGAGAAACACTGGAGCTTATGTCTTATTCTTGGTAATAAAATCAGTTTAATGTCTGCTAGGCCTTGTAATGATTTATAAAAAAAAAAAATATATACCTTCTCAACTAAATGACACTAATTGTGCCATTAGAGTAATTACAAATAAATAGGATTTCATCAATTACTTATCCTAAAGTATCACTATCAATTTCACACCAATTAATGTATAACCTTTTGTTAATTCATTAGTATAGCAACTACATCTCGTTAACTAAGTCTACAATCATCTGTAAACAATACAAGTCATTGATAAAATAGAAGGTTAATTCATGCAGTATCCAACCAGTCTAATGACATGAATTAAGTTAATCTCTAAATTTATTTTGGATTTTTTCAGCATATCCCCACACTCAGTGTTCACTCCAAAACTAAAATTCACTGGAATATCTTGTAGCTATTTCAGGTTTCTACATTTCTTTATAATATCTTGTGTGAAGTAGTAAGTGTTCATTACAAAATTATGTCAACTTCTGTCATCATCACCATCATCCAGTGTTTTAAATCTGGGTTTTGTCCCCGTTAACGGGGGTGGCTGGATCTACCTCAATACCATAGCAACCGAGGTAGGCAGGTGCAGCCCACCCCAACCTTTGGGCTGGCTGGCTGGTGTCCATCCACCTTTGCTATCATGAGACTGTTTTGGAGCTGGATTTTCTACAGGGAGCTTACCCCCAACTTCAGTTTCTAGACACGAGTGGTCCCGAGACCATGGCCTCTACCACAAATTTTAAGAAATGTGGTAGAAAACTAGCTCAGGAAGGCAGGTACGCTACTCCCTGAGACCCCTTTCGGAGCCTCCCTACCTGGAAATATTTCACTATGCATACTGTTACTCACTGTACTGTGACATTAGTTTCAAATTTTGTCACAAGGCCAGTAATTTTTGGGGAGGGGATAAGTCAATCATATCAACCCTTGTTCAACTGGTACTTATTTTGTTGACCCTGAAATGATGAAAAGCAAAGTCAACTGCATTTGAACTCATAATGTAAAGTTGGAAGAAATGCTGCTAAGTATTTTTTTTCTGATATGGTAATGATTCTGCCAGCGCACAGTAACATTGATATCATCAGCTATTTACTGAAATCTCTAGCTGGTGTTTATTACATTTTACGCTAATCATTGCCACACAGTATTTCTTGTGTGCAGTTAGATGTATGAATGCTAATGGTGAGTTTTGAGTTTCACTTAGAATACTATCAGTTAGTTTACTTTTCATACTTTCTCTTTACAAAGACACACACACATGTACATGCAAGCTAGTATCAACAAGTGAAGATGAGTGCTCAACATTGCATTGATGGATAAATATACTTTATTTGTGGATTAACAAGGCAACCGATGGTTTCAGATGGAAAAGATCTCCACAGTTTTTAAGCAATCCACTTGGGAATAGAATTCTTGATGTAGTCAAAACATTTGAGGAAAGTCCTTAAATAAAAAAAATTATTTATTATATAACAAAAAAAAATCCCCAAAAAAACAAGGATATGAACCTTTTGGAAGAGAATGGAAACGTCCTTCCAAATTATTCATGTCATTCTAGTTTTCTTTAAAGACTTTTTTCATATAAACAAATCTTTCTTGAAACACACACACACACGAACATATACGTACTGTTGTTCCATGAAATCTTTTATTACAGTTTATTGTAGTTAGTCAGTATATCTAAAATAATACTGTAATGTTTACCTAATACAGAATATTTTTTGGAAGAAGTAAATCTACAAATATTATCGTTTGTTGAATGTCTGTTATTTGGGAATAAGTTGGATGACATACGGGGATATTACTTTGAAGAGGTTAAGGATTCAAAGAAGATAATAACAGTTTGTTGAAAGTTTACATGAGGGCTGAAGAAAAAGACTAATAGCATAGCTTATTAAAAAGATAGTTTTCAGAAAAGAATTTTAAAAAATTAATAAGAAAGTTGAGAATTAGAATAGTTGAAGTTAAAAATGCAAGTATGCCTGAATAGCAAAATGAAAGATATGGTTTTGATTATTTGAATCCTTGTTAAAAAGAAAGAAGATAAAGAAAAGAATTGAATAGAATAACCTCACAAGCAATGAATTCAATGAAATTGTTTAGTTATAACTTTGTCTGAACTCTCTCTTCAAACAATAACAGCAACAGAAATCTAAACATTTCATTGAAAGCTAAGCACTAAATCGCAAATTGTCAGGCAACAAATTACAAAGAAAAAAAAAAAATTAAAAAAATTAATGAAAAATAAAAAAATACAGTTTTAGTAACGATTTGTAAGATGCTGTTAGTGAGACACTAATCATTAACAATGTAGTTCCATCTAAGCTGGATGTACAGCAATACCAACTTCCTTGCAGTGCAATGTATTAGGCAAACGCTTATGCATACAGAAAAGATTTTTTTGTCTTCTTTTACCTGTACTGGTGATGTTCAGAAACATTTCTCTGATGTCAGCTAATAATACACTAAAAATGACCAAATACAATAGAAGTTAAATTATTGACAAATATAGAAATTGCTGAATAGAGGAGGATATATATTTTTTTCATGTCTTCTCTATAGAAAAGCTTTTTAGAATATGTATATATATATATATATATATATATATATATATAAATAAGTAAATAAAAAAAGACA
>NC_068991.1:65384501-65386825 GCF_001194135.2 Octopus bimaculoides
TATATATATATATATATATATATATATTACGTAGATGAATATTGAATAAGATTTGGCTGAGAGAGAGAGATTATAAATGGATAGTAAAATAAGATTTACAATTGGTTTATAACAACATAATTCAAACAATGGAGATAACTATTAACAATTACAGGTTTCAGATAAGTTGATGAGATTGTAGAATACATTAGAAAGGGTATCTAGTAAAATACTGAGGATTGGTTTGATCAATTGGTTTGATCAATTCTCCTGGCAAAATTTGGTGATAATTTTTTTTTTATTATATTGACTGGGAGAAACTGGCTGTAGTTATAATCTTTGACAATCCTTCAAGACTGAAATTGATGAGATTAACATTCTTCTCGAACAGTTGATGGCTGCAGCAAAAACATGCAAGGAGAGAATACCCAGAGGGACTACATTTTGGAAAGAAAAGGGCTGGGGACAGTAGTCAGTGTGGAACCTGGGAGAGAGTGTGGGTGTGGACACAACAGGAATAGAAAGAGGAGGAGAGATGAGGGCATTGGGAGTACCTGAGAGGAGGTACCATGCTATCGGACTCATTGGAAATGTAGTGAAACAATGATTGATTTGTTGAAAACCTGTAACTAATGACACATAATGCAATATAAAATTAAAATATTCTAGTCATGACCATCATGCCTTATTCTCAGCCTTGGAAATCTCTTTTTTTTATTGATAGGAAAGTGTAATTTGAAAGAGATTTGACTATTATTTCTAACAGTAAATGATTATATACAATCTCACTTGTTGGTTCATATAGATTATATGTGTGTATGTGAGTGAGGTTTGTGTGTGTGTGTGCGAGCGAGCTAGTTTGTGTGTGTGTTGATAACAGGAGGAAGACATTATGACTCTACCTTTTCAGTTTTAAGTAGCCATAAATAAAAGATGTATTTTACAATCCTCTTTACAGTCCATTTAAGAATTTGTTGATAGTATTATAGTATAAACACTCCTTAAATCATACTTCATTAAATCAAGAAAACAAAACTCTAGAGATATGACAATTATGTGAGAGTGATGTTTATAGATGCAAAGTAACTGTTTGGCTAAAGTATTGGACTTTCAGCTCAAAGGTTTTGAGTTCAAATCAACTGAAGGCAGGAGTATTGCATATATGGAAAGTTCAGTCATACATGTCTGTGTTCACCTAGCATCAGGTATAAAGTACCAGATCAACTGTGAATGTTATGTGATAGACAAGTATCTTGTCTTGTTCATTTAATGCTAAAATTAAAGCTAATTAGTGGTGATTAGGACTATCTTGATATCGAGAATCCTGATCAGTGACTTGAAAAGAGTCATTTAAGTAGTTCTGTCTTTACTACAAAGCAGTTGTTGAATCAGTACCTCTCCAGGGCTCTTTAGCATGGACACTGGACAAGAGACTTGAAAAGAAGCTTGACGGTAAATACATGAGAATGCTTTGTGCTGTTCTCACTTTTTCCTGGCAACCCCACCCTGCAAAGCAGCAACTGAATAACAATCTGCTTACTATCACCTTGATAATCAGAGGAAGAACACATTAAGCAGGACACTGCTGGAGAAGCAAGAATGAAATGTCCAGTGATCACCTGCTCTGGAAACCCACACATGGACATGCATCTATTGGCAGACCAAGAAAAGAATAACTTGTGGAAGACGGTAGCAAGTTGAGGATATGAAGACTGCTATGGAAGCTTAGGATATCTGGCATAGAAGAGTTGCACTGGTCTGGGTAAGTTGCTCAACCAGATAGATAGTCTGTACAACATATATTGTGATATTTTAGGGTGGGTGATAGGAAGGCTGAGCTGGTTATTAAGGCATTGTTGAAGAACTGGTTTGTATGTAATGATTTTTGGGTTAGTGTTTAGTTCCAGTGCAAACCTTGGACAAGCAGACATATTTCAGCCATAACCATCCTTCTTATTTGGAGTATGTAGGGCTACATTATATTGTTTATGTTTTTTCTTTATTTAAGGTGGGCCGTAATTTGAGGGCAATGATTTGGTTGCTATTTCTAGCAGGTATGTGACCACATAGAGTTCCCCTCCTTGGTTTGATTCTAAGGCACATGAAATCACAGACCTTGTATTCTGAAGGCTTTCTTTCACATGATGATGATGATAATCATCATCATCATCATCATCATCATCGTTTAACATCTGCCTTCCATGCTAGCATAGGTTGGACAATTTGACTGAGGATTGGCGAACCAGATGGCTACACCAAGCTCCAATCTGATTTGGTAGAGTTTCTACAGCTGGAAGCCCTTCCTAATGCCAACCACTCAGAGAGTGTAGTGGGCGCTTTTATGT
>NC_068991.1:65386835-65391407 GCF_001194135.2 Octopus bimaculoides
AGTTTCTACAGCTGGAAGCCCTTCCTAATGCCAACCACTCAGAGAGTGTAGTGGGCGCTTTTATGTGCCACCGGCACGAAGGCCAGTCAGGTGGTACTGGCAACAGCCACGCTCAAAATGGTGTACTTTACATGCCACCTGCACAGGAGCCAGTCCAGTGGCACTGGCAATGACCTCGCTCGAATGTTGGAATAGAGGAAGCAACTTTAGGAGGAGGAATTAGTTAATTATATCAACCCAATACTTAACTGGTATTCAATTTATCAACTCTGAAAGGGTGAAATCTAAAGTTGACCTTGATGATATTTTGAACTTGGGATGTAAAGAGCTAAAAGAAATACTGCTCAGCATTTTTATCCACCATGGTAATGATTCTGCCAGCTCACTACTTTGAGAGATAATAATAATAATACTGACTCCTCAAGTAGCATGTAAACTAAATGTGTTAATATGTAGTGAATTTGATAGGATATGAAACTATGCAAGAGAAATCAGAAATTGAAAGTGCTATCTTGTCAGCTTTTGAGTCTTTAGAATTAGTTAATTGCAAGATATAAGAGGTCCTTGAAGAATTAGGTTAAAAAGTAATTGACTGATAAAAGAATCATGATAAAATGACAAATAACATTTAGTTTTGTTGCTATCAAATTGGCTATCAAAAAATTGCGTTGGAGAAATATGATTTAGAATCCATTACGAGAAAGCTGTGAATAAATATTTATAAGGCACTGGAAAATAATGATTTTAAATATTTTGTATTTAGTTTTGTTTCACTAAGATTTGAGTTCAAATACTATGAAGGTTGATTTTGTCTTTCTTTCTTTCTACTTGATATTATAAGTGGGTAAAGTAAGGTTGTGAGTTCAATTACTGGCAGCATGTTGTGTCCTTGAGCAAGGCACTTCCACATTACTCCAGTCCTCTCAGGTGACAAAAGTGAGTAGTACCTGTATATTGAAGGGACAGCCTTGTCACATTCTGTGTCACACTGAATCTCCGTGAGAGCTACATTAAGGACATGCATATCTATGGAGTGCTCAGCCACTTAGTAGAGGTTAAGCTCACAAGCAGGTTATTCCATTGATTGGATCAACTGGAGCATCTATCATCATAACTGACAGAATATCTCCTCATAAAAATATCAGAGTGGGTTCAATAAACTATAATAAGTATCCTTAACCCTTCCGTTACCAACCCGGCTGAAACCGGTTCTGGCTCTGAGTACAAATGTCTTGTTTTCATAAGTTTTGAATTAAAATCTTCCATCAAACCTCAGTCACAATTTATGTTCCTAACACTAGCTGAATGATAACTAAGTTATTTTACTAAATTCTTTGATATATTTAAAGTAAATGAAAGAAACACAGAGCATCTCAAAATAAATACAGTAACGAAAGGGTTAAGCAATTAACTTTGTTTTTAAGAAAGAAATCTATATTTACATCAAAAGACTGGACCTAATATTGAGGCTAGTAAACTGTTATTCCAATTGTCTTCTGTGGTGCAGAAACTGGGATAATGTACACAGTAATGGAAAAGAAGATAGAAGTCTTTGAGATGTGAATCTTTCATAGATTGGGTAGAATAAGTTGGAAAGAAAGGGTAACAAACACTGCAGTACTATAAAAGGGGAAAATTCAAAGACATCTATTGCTGAGAATCAAGTCCACAAAGCTGTCATATTTTGGACATGTGATGCACCACTAGTCATCCCTCAAGACCTTCCTGACAGGAAGTGTGGAGGGGAAGAGAGCAAAATGGTGTCAAAAACATTTGTGGAATGATGACACGAAGAATGGACTGGAAACAAGAGCTTGGCTGTTTGTATGCATGCAGCACAATACAGAGGGATCTGGAGTCTTGGCATGCTGGCCCTTAGACACAGGAAGAGCACTTGGCTGGTTGATCAAGTGGATCTCTTTACCCCAGAGTGGTTGGATATTTTGTGTTGATGTAATGTATTTTGATATCTTGAGCAAGTCACTCAGTCCCTCTTCAAATTATATACTCACAGGCAGAATTAAAATCACAAGCTAACAAAATGTTCATTAATTTTACAATGTTACTACTCCTTATAACAGTCAGTTATTCTTACTCAGTGGTGCCTATTTACAGCTGAGTGAACTGGATTATGTAGGAATACACTATGTAGGCCATACACTCAATGCAATATTGGTGACAGAGTATAAAATTCTGACCCTTAAACTGGGGTTCAATTTCTTGTCAATACCACTATTTGTATTATAAGACACCAAAGAGCTAACAAGGGAGCATCTATAGTTGCTAGAAACAACAGGAGCACTCCCACAAAAGCACTACCATATGTCAGCGTTTATACATGAAGGGCTGAGCTGGCTTCAACCAGTAAATCTACAGAAACTAACTACACTCAGTAATCACAGTCGTCCAACACAGGGATCATCAACTGACCGTGATTTCAAATGGTAGATGTATGCATGTGAGGACTAGATATCAGTTCAAGATCCAACCTGATTGTAGTAATTCACATTTTTCAACTGTCTGCCCAACTATTTATGCCATTCTGGGAGGGGCTTTAACCCAATGCATCACAGATGTGTTTGCTGCACGGGCGATGGAGTGCAAGGCTAAGACAACAATGGTAACTTTTGAGCAGTTGTTGGAGGAAATCCATCCAGCAGCAAAGATGAATTTTGGAATTTGACATAAAATAATGAGGATTCAGTGAAGGCAAAAGTAGCCAGATACTTCTATCACTGTTTAAATATGATTATATCATTGTGCTTCTTGTTTGTGATGGCCCATCAAAGGTGATGGCAGCATTGTTCCAGGTCACTCATCCTCCTTTGCCTCCAGTACATTGTTTCTCATGGGAGTGACTGACAGACTGATATAAGTAAATGCAGTGGCAATGAGGGCACTGAAAGGGATCCTACACAACAGCCATAGGGAATTGAGGACGATGTCTCCTCCTTTCTTCATGCAGTCTCCCGTGTTCAGTTCCAAAGCAGTTATATAGTGATGTAACTGATAGTCAGAGAGAGGTTGGGTAATAGTGTTGTAGAGGAGAAACAAGATATTAAGGTGCAA
Organism: Octopus bimaculoides; assembly: GCF_001194135.2. NCBI lineage: Eukaryota > Metazoa > Mollusca > Cephalopoda > Octopoda > Octopodidae > Octopus > Octopus bimaculoides. Next base: position 65,389,905 of record NC_068991.1, read on the forward strand.
TTTATGCTTTTTTATTTCATCCAAGAAGGGAAGGTAGTAGACACTTAAACCTTTTAAGTTTGCCCTCACTACACTCAGTGATGAGGACAATAGAAATGAGGGTCAATTCGAATTGCTGTAGGGAAAACACAAACAAGAGGGATTTCAATTGTGGACATGAATGTGACGCAAAGGTGATAAGGAAGGCAGCTGGGGTGAAGCACAGCTTTTGAGAGAAGGCAAGGAGATAAGGAGAAAGGTGGATAATGTGTGAGAGAGGGGGGAGAAATATAGTTGGGTTGATTAAAAATAAGGAAACAGTGCTTATGACTCTTTTCTGGGCCTTTGAGACAGTGGGTAGAAGGGAAGAATCTGTCTTTAGGCCAGAGATGCAATACTGACTTCATGTCTAGTGAGCCATTAGACACGATTCTCATATCATGCTGACAGGACTATAATCAGCATGATACTGAGATTTTCAAGTAGGGGTTGCATGTTAGTCGTTGCTGAATGCTGCAGAAACTGTATGAGTGAGCACAGGATGATCTGAGACCTTGACCATATTAATATCATTGTTCTTTTGATTCAAGCAGATCACAAATTCTCAAATACTGTTCAACAAGTTTACTGAAATGTAAATGTTCCTATAACACTAATGGCACCTTGATGTATCTTAGGCAAGGTAAGTACTAAATATTATCTAGGACAACAGAAAGAAAAACCAAACAAAAACCATCAGAAAACCTGTTTTGTTGGTGGAATAATTAAACAATGTAAAAATTGAAGGCTACATTTGTATAGTGATTTAATATGAAATTCTTCCAAATGAAAATGAATAAATGTATGAACACAACATAATACTATTTATAAAACGACACAAACAGAAAACAACACAGCGTCAGGAATATTTTATCACAGGCAATTATTTACATAAGAGTCAACTGTTTGGTTAATTATAACGACTTGTGTATTTACAAATGGTGGATTATCTTCCAGAGGGGGATTGGAAAGATAGAAGTAGTGTTACTCAATTTAAGTGATCGTGTCTATAACATTAACAAAACTATATTACAAAGGTTAGCCTTCTTCAATGCTAGGTCAGCTCGGAATCAATAGGCGCAAAAGAATAACGATGATGAAATGCCTGTCAGAGACAGCTGAAAAGATCACAATGGGTGAAAAGAAATGATAGATGGAACTGAAAAGGACTACAGCAAGCCACTAAACATAGGAGGAAAGAAACCTAGTTTGAAACTGCAAGTTCATGCTGTGGCCTTTGTGGCTGAGACACAGGCTCACCCAAAGATTCTGAGTTCAAACCCCGGCGATCTTTCGATACCAATCCTCCTTTTTGCTTCAGTTTTCTCTCCCAGGGAGTGTGAAAGAGAGAGAGAGAGAGAGAAAGCGAGAGATAAGTGACGTGTTTTTAAGAGAGTGTGAAAGAGAAAGCGAGAGATAAGTGACGTGTTTTTAAGAGAGTGTGAAAGAGATAGAAAGAGAAAGCGTTAGGGTTAGGGTTAGGGG
>NC_068991.1:65391735-65396809 GCF_001194135.2 Octopus bimaculoides
ACAGAAACACTTGTTTGACAAGAGTTCTTCCCCAGAAGATTTCTGGTACTACTAAAGCAGCGCGGACCCGAATGCGCAGTCGCGCGTCCGCGCTATCTAGTCGTGAGTGGTCGATCCTAACCCTAACCCTAAACACGTATTCATTTGCACACGCGGGTTAGGGTTAGGGATAGGGTTAGGGTTAGGGTTAGGATCGACCACTCAAGACTAGCTAGAGCAGACGCGCAACTGCGCGTTCGGGTCCGCGCTGCTTTAGTAGTACCAAGATTTCTCTGCTGTCCATTCACCCCAAGGCGTGTTTCCACTTAGAAGACCTTTATTTTTCTGAACATTAACCCCATCAAACTTACAAACCTGAGAGAACCAACAAAAGTTATGCTTATTGTCCCTTCCTTAGTCTAAATAATAGTTGTTTCTAGCATAGATGAAAATGAGTAATGACAGTAGTAAATGTTAATGATAGTGGAAGAGCTGTTGATAGATATGATGAGGATAAAAATTATTGTTGTTTGGTCTCAGATCGGTGCGGATTGAGCAAATCAATCTATGATTACAGATATTTCAGCTATGACAAAACTAAGTTTTAAATTCATTCCTCCTCCTCATCATTGAACATCCAACTTTTCCATGCTTGCATGATGAGTTGGAGAGAATTTGTTGCGGCAGATTTTCTACTGCCCGATGCCCTTTTGCCACCAACTTTCACTTGTTTCCAAATAAAGTAATATTTCTTCATGGCCAGGCATGTTCTCATGGAAGACTGGAAATGAAGGAAATCACCAAGCACAGTGACATTTGTTTATAACTGTTATGTGACATCAAGACAGGGAGACATCAACTCACACACACACACACACTACACATACATACACATGACAAGGCTTCTTTTCAGTTCCATTTACCAAATCAACTCAAAAGACTTTTGTTAGCAAGACAACACTAGCCCATGGTTCCACACAGTGGAACTGAACCTGAAACCATGTGGTTGGGGAAGCAAGTATCTTAACCACACCTGTAATAGTAAATCCTAAATATCCATTGTACTTTTCCTTTCCATTTCTTTTTAACAGTAGGGTTAAACATGAAGAAGATTTTTAGTTCTTTTCAAGTATGTTTAGTGGTAACATAGGACATTTCTCCATAATGATGATGGGGGTGATAAATGTATGTTATATAAAAACTTTGTGCCACATACAGACACAACAATGATTTCATTAGTGAAATATGATACAATAAGAGATTGAACATGGTTGAAATTATCTCCTGCAAACAACAGGACTTATTCCACAACACAGATTTGAATAACCTTGCTATTTAACACTCCATTCTTTGGTCTCTTATCAGACATTTAATTGAATTAATTTGTTGAACATTCACAACACATGCAGAGAAAGAATATTTAATTTTATATGGAAATTAATTGATAGGGTGTATAAGCTTATACTTTTTTGGGGGGAAAATACTGTCCGATGCAACAGTATTTCTATTGTGAATGTTTTCTACACACACATACATACATACATTCAGTACTGGAAGGCCTACTTATGTCATAAGCATAGTTCCACTTCCCCGTGACAAAGCTATATATATACATGTGTGTGTGTGTGTGTGTGTGTGTGTGTGTGTGTGTGTGTGTATTATATACACATACACACACTTCCTCCCTCTCTCATACAAATGCATATGTGTGTGTTGAAAAACTACTATTTCAAATGAGGAAAGCCTAATTTTTTAACTTATTCTTAATATTCCATATATATTCAGATTCCAATTAAATATTGGTTTTAATTACAACTTTCTTCTAAAGATCTGGCATTTCAAGAAGATTATGCAATCATTCACCTAACAATTAACACACAACATACTAATATTCACTTGTGAAACACATGTAAAGATTATGAAATTTATGGTGTTACAATAAAAAAAAAAAAAGAATCTATTTTATTCTGCTCCCCTCTGTTAGGCAGTATAGACACACACATGTATACACATGGCTGGAACTTCTGCCAAGCAAGTTCTATCACAAGGCTTCAGTCGGCCTGAGGTTATAGCAGAAGACACTTGCCCAAGGTGCCATGCAGTGGAACTGAACCTGAAACCATGTGATTGAGAATCAAGCTTCCCAACTGCATAGCCATGCCTATAAGATATGCATACTCTTGTGGGTAGAGGACTGGTTGCGGTTAAGAGGTTTGTTGTAGAACCATGTAGTTCTGGTTTTGGTACTACTGTAAGGCATCTTGGGCAAATGTCACAGGTTGAGCAACACCTTTTGAGTAGAAATTTGGTAGACAGAAACTTTGCAGAAGCTTATGTATATATGTATGTATATGTGTGTGTGTGTGTTTCACTGATATATATTGGAAAACCTTGAAATATTTGTTCTACTCTGAGTTACAGATATTTATCACTTCATGCACCAGAATTGTATTTGAACCAGTGAAGTGTTTGGTCCACTTATATATTGGAGGAAGCCAAAAAGTCGAGAATTCTAGAGGAATTTGGTAGCTCCTTGGCTGATTTAACGTTTCCCTCTGATATGTTTTTTAACATGTGTCTAGAAGACATTTTATCTGATGAAAACTGCAGAATCTTGCCTGATAACGATGTATATTCGTTGGTTATTTGAATTTAATACTGTTCATTTGAGTATACTGGCTCAATTATTATTTTCGGTATACCTACACAAGTGTGCCGCCCACCACCTCGACTTCGCTTTCTCATAATATTCAGTAAAATAGGTAGTTTTTGATCAATTTCACAGGGTGTAAATTATTATAATTATATCGGAATGTAAGAAGGGGGGGTGATGGGCACACGCATAATGACACACAGAATTATGCGATATGTGTCACAAAATTTTTACCGCATTAAATTCCGACATAATCGTCATCTACTTCATCTAAAGGGTGTTTGTAGAAAATTTCCTAAAAACAACACAAGGAAAAAAGAAAAAAAAAATACCCATTTTTTTCTGGAAGTTATGAGGAAACAAATTCGATGGCGTGGGGGGACACTTGTGTAGGTATGCCCTATTTTTTATGAGTTCAGATACGAGAATAATCGCACTAAAATAACCACTACGACAAAAAAGCTGACTGCAGCACAATGTGACCGGAAATCCTTTTACGGTTGCAAGAAGTTTGACGAAGTAGAAGTGAAACACCAATCATAAATACAAAACGCCGGTATTTAGTGAACTGAGTTACCCGAGATAATACGCTACCTTATCTAACACTCCTTTGACATTGTTGTGTGTTCAAAATTAAATGCTCCAATGACTGACTCAACTGTAACCGCAAATGATTTTGCTCATAAATTAGGTATAAAATAAATGGAAAACACTCTTTCCGTATAAGCCAACGACGTAAAATCCCACACTTTTCAGCCTAGCCTCTTTACCTATGTCACGAGGGATCAATGTGTGGGTGAATGTCGTCTACTAATACCGAAAGATTGCCGAAGTAAAAATGAGTCTAAAGAACTCTAACAATCTATACACTACTGTTTCTTTTTAATTCGAAGATTTTAATATGATAAACATAAATCTGTCCTTGTGCTTATTCTACGTTAGAAATGATGATAATAGACATAAATAGAAGCCATCAGACCGAGTTGCCAGCACCCTGTGGATTGTAAAAATATTAAGTTATCGACAACAATGGCTGTTAGGAAATAATTTAGAAAATAATATCTCAGAGGCGCCATTCATGTAAAACAATGAGTCAACAAGAGTGCCACTATGTGGTCACACGACTTGCTAAAAATAGCATTTAAATTCTCCCAGATTTATATCCTGTCATCTTAAAATAATACGGGACAATGTAATTCAAAATAATATTAAAAAGACGTAATGTTATTGGCACTCCTTCGCTTACGACGTCGAGGGTTCCAGTTGATCCGATCAACGGAACAGCCTGCTCGTGAAATTAACGTGCAAGTGGCTCAGCACTCCACAGACACGTGTACCCTTAACGTAGTTCTCGGGGAGATTCAGCGTGACACAGAGTGTGACAAGTCTGGCCCTTTGAATTACAGGTATAACAGAAACAAGTAAGAGTGAGAGAAAGTTGTGGTGGAAGAGTACAGCAGGGTTCGCCACCATCCCCTGCCGGAGCCTCGTGGAGTTTTAGGTGTTTTCGCTCAATAAACACTCACAACGCCCGGTCTGGGAATCGAAACCGCGATCCTATGACCGTGAGTTCGCTGCCCTAACCACTGGGCCATTGCGCCTCCACACGGGACAATGTAATTCTAAAAAGACGTAATGACTATGCCATTATAATACTTCTAATCACAGGCCTGCTCAATCGTAGTTAACCTGGGGTTAAATAAGACAACTGGCGCTAACATATTAGTGCTTCTTGGTCTCCAGAGTCACATGAAAGTGAGTGTAAAAGGTATTTTTCTGGGTAAAGAGTAGAAACGAATAAACTCAAGGAAAGGCGAGATACTAAGTAGCAAAAACCAGCGATTGCAATGCTTTGCTGTTGATTCTGTTTTTTGTTTTTTTCGTATTTTGCCCATGGACCTTTTGTATATTATTCATGCCTTTTATCTTTTACTTGTTTCAGTCATTAGACTGCGGCCATGCTGGGGCACCGCCTTGAAGAACTTTTAGCTGAACGTATCGACTCCAATACTTTTTTTATATTTTTACTTATTCTATCGATTTATTTGCCGAACCGCTAGTTATGGGGACATAAACACACCAACACCGGTTGCCAAACGGTGGTGGGGGCACAAACACAGACACAAATATATATATGCATATATACAATGGGCTTCTTTCAGCTTCTGTCTACCAAATCCACACAACGCTTTGATTGGCCCAAAGCTATAGAAGACACTTGCCCAAGGTGCTATGCAGTAGGACTGAACCTGGAACCATGGAGTGGGGAAGCAAGTTTCTTACCACAAAGCCATGCCTGTGCATATATATATATATATATATATACACACACACACACATATATATATATATATCATCATCGTTTAACGTCCGCTTTCCATGCTGGCATGGGTTGGACGGTTTGACTGAGGACTAGTGAGCCAGAGGCTACATATACATATA